>NW_027526385.1:160609359-160807089 GCF_048455015.1 Haemaphysalis longicornis
GTCGAACGCGTGGGAAGCGGCGGTTCGGAGAAGTGGGAATGAATGACTTTATGGCAGCCAGCTCGCTAAGAGCAAGCGGTCTCTGGGTCATGCCGCTCCCGGGAGGACCCATTGTCTGGGGTCGCAGCTGCGCTGTCACGTTGTTTTGGCCGGAGTGCGTGGTGTAGCCGTGGGAAAACATTGGTAGCCTGGCGACTTAACTGGCATCCCGGGGCAAGGCGGCCCCTGGCTCGGGGCCAACCGCGGTTTCCATTAGCAGGTTGTAAAACCATTCGGTCCGTCGAGCGGCTGGAGACGGGGAGCGTGGAGCTGCCAACGGTGGTTAGACAGTGGTCGAGTTAAGGCAATAGCTTGCCTTTTGTTGGCCAGTGTGCGCGCGGAGTGGAGGCGTGAGAGGGTGCGCGCGTTGCGGCCCGGGATTGGCGCGGCAGAGGCGAAGCCTGAGCCGGCCGCCATGTCTTTTTGTCCCTACGCGCTGTTTCTGGCCCACGGTCCAATTAACGGGGCATCGCCTATCAACGGCGGAGAATCTTCGGGACGCGCCGGGTGGTTAAGGCAGATGTTTATGGGTTTCAGGTGGCTTGAGTTGCTGTCCTGTCTCGGACGAGATGTGTGGGAACAGGCATGCAGACCACGTTCGTGGAAGCATGTCCCTGGCACTTGCACGTGTTTTCGCGGGTTTTTAGGTGTTAGCTGTGTTTGTTTGGTTTGCTCTTGATATTTTCCTTCTTCCTGTTGTGAGAGAGGATGACCGATGTCTCAGGGTTACGGGGGCGTTGCCCCCTGCGGTTTAAACCCGGATGTAGTAACCCTCCCAATCAGATCGCCAAGGGATGCTCATTGGCCTGTGCATCGGGGGTGGGGCCTAAGTAACCCATTAAAACCACGAGACACGAGTTCTCGGGGTCGAATCTTCAGGGTTTTAATGTGCTATGCACGGCCGGCGTATTGCCGGGATAGCCAGGTCAGGCTAGGGAGGATCTCACCACTTGGGTAGTCTTAGGTCATGATCCGTCGCTGACATGGGTGCCGCGGGCACAAAGTCTCAGCTGACCTAGGAACCCACTTTATTTCTAACTCTCTCTCCTTCAGTCTGTAAATATCCTGTATATGTCTTCCGTGTTTTAAAACCTCAACAACTCTCATCGTCATCGTGTCATCAGTGCCGTCACCATCAGGCACCAACGCAGACGCTGCAGCCACCTCACCAACATCTGTTATTACAAAAACCGCTCGTGCACGCTATGTGCATTCTGAGCAGTGGCCTGACTAAGACATTTTTTCAGCTGTCCTAGCGCGCACTCATGCTGGCACAACTCAGAACTAGGGGCGGTGACACACTGCCAGATCGCACAACTTAGTGCGTCAACCCTTCCAGCGCGGCTCCCGCCTAGATCTCGGTAATAGCCGCAACCGAGACTAAGGCTACGAAGCTCTATCTCAGACACCGGTTTCGCGAGATCGTCGATAGCGTCTCGTTCCTCTGTTTCAACTGTAGCTGCCTCCTCACATGGTTTTTCCCTCTCCTTCGCAGCCTCCTCGGGAGCTCGCATTCTTGGTTTCGCAGTCTCCACGCATGCGTTTTAGTGTTCTCCATCAGCCTCCTCGGTAACACTCTCATCATCAAGACTACCTAGCTCCCTCGACATCCTCGTATCGTTCCTACCCTCGTCAAATGCTCCCAGGTCCTTGTCCTCCGCCTTCTCGCGTTCTCTCTCACTTTCTCTTCTCTTTTCTGCATGTTCAACACAGTCTACCTTATCAGCTCCCTTATCCGCCCTTAACTCCTGCTTTTTCTCAGCCTGATCGTCAACCCCGTCTCTTTTTCTTTCCATCTCGTCACATGCTTTCTCGTTTTCTCTCTCCCTTCTCTTCTGGGCGAGCGCCTGGACGCCCGACCCGGAGTTCACCTTCTCGTGCAACTCTCGCGAGGAATTTGGAGCGCGGCGGGCCCCACGACTTTCCTGTGCGACGTCAATCTCCTCCTGTCCACCGATTAGAGTTTGGGTACTGCCCGCGCTAGCAAGCTCAGCATGCATTATCTCAGTGTCCGGTGCAGAAGTAACTGGTGGCCCTGCACTCACGACCACGGGGCTACCCCTTGACTCTGCTCTTATACCGAACGCGCTCGCTAGAACACTCCGCGTGCTCGCCTTCCTTTCCATGCAGCTGTTCTCGGCTGAGCTGCTCGCCACCTGTGCGCAGCCAGGGCCGCTTATCTCGATCTCGCGCGGCTTCAAGTTAAAAAACAGGCTGCCCACATTCAACTTTGCTGTCAGTGCATAACTGGGCCTGCTCGAAGGGTTCTGCCCTATGCGCTGCAGCTCCATCCCCAAATTTCTCCCGCGAGGCTGTTCGTCATGTCCGAGCATCGCTTCATTACACCGCTCTACGGTATCACCGGACGCGCTTACCTCGTCGCTCCTTATCCCAATGTTCGTCTCTATGCGTTCTACACCGGCGGAAATGCTAGCCTCGCGTAGGGAGTCACAGCTGCTTATTTTGTCATCACAATGTTAAACTACCAAACACTGGCCGGAACCATTCAGCTTCGCTGTCACTATACAACTTGCTGGGTCTGTGCCCCATTGCTTCTCCTCGCTGGTGTCCGAGCGTAAGTGCGTCTGCCTTCTCCGCTCCAGCTCCAACTCATACCTTCGCAACCACTCTACAGATTTGAGGAGCACTTTTGTATACGCCCTCTCGATTCTCGCGCCTGTCTTCTCTTCCGCTCCGCCGCTTCGCTAGCTCTTTCCTCCTGGCGCTCTGCCGTTCGCGCGCTTCATTTCTCTCCCGTTCTTCACCTTCGCGCGCTGCTTTTCACTTTCACTGCTCCGCTTCGCGCACTGCTTCTCACTCTCGCTCCTCCGCCTCGTGCGCTGCATTTCTCTCCTGTTCTTGGAACTCCAACTCCATTCGTTTAAGGATTATCGCCTCGGATTCCACTTGGGGAGATCCTCCTGCTGCCGAGCCTCCTTGAGGTGGCACCTCATCTGTCTGCCCATTTCCGTCTCGTTCTGCCATGTTCGCCAGCGTGCTCCGTGTGACTACCATGCAACCCCAGACTCAGCCTGCACCGCCACAACGAAGCGCAAGAAATCCCACTCACCCGCGCCTTCGGTGGTCTGCCGCCGCGTCCTTGGCTCCTTGCGCTGGCTTGGCTCTGCCGCAACACATCGCGCGGAGCTTGGCCGCCGCCGATGAAGACGGGTTTGCTTCCACTTGATGCCCCTGGTTGTGGCCCGGTGATTTCTTCTGCAAATCCTGTCGTCTGCGCCAGTAAAGATGGTTGTTGTTCGTTTCCCCGAGGTCCAGTGTCGATCAGGAACCCAATCGCCCAGGCTCCGGTTGATTTGGCAGGAGGCTGGCAGGGCGATGGTGTTTAAGTTCTTGGAGATGGCGGTCGAATTTACGAACTCGAAGCGTTGGGGTTGAATAAGTGAAACGAAGGTTTACATACAGCTATTTACAGTAGGGTAACTGGGAACATGAGCAGAAAAAGGAAAAACTTCCGACTTCAGTTAGACGCTAGCTCCGAGTGTGCACAAATCACTCGAGCTCCTCAACTTCCTCTAGCTCTCCCATTCTCGGAGCGTACACAAACCGCTCAAGAAACGACGGCCGAGACTCTGTCTCACCGCAAGATCCGTCTAGTTGCCCGGTACGGCGCTCTACCGATGCGATCTTAACCTCTAACCTAGGGGGCTCACAAATCCCAACCTAGCTTTTACGTTCGAGAATCCTTGTCCCGCCGGGAACTGCCCAGCTCGGCACTCAGACAAGAACGATTTCCAACGGCCAAGTTCGGCCTTATAACACCTCTAGATCACCCTCTCTCGGGAACGACCCTATAGCGTTCGTACACGCGTAAGGGAGTGCCCAAATTCATGGAGACAGCTGTCACTCAATGCGCTACGAAATATTCAATGAGGCGGCGCCATCTTTGGGTCAACGGCACGTTCGCGGATGAGCAGGTGCGCGCGACCCCGCGGGGTGAGAGCGAAAGGCGGCGACATTGCACTGTGCCGCCCGGGGCGCGTTGAAAATGGAGCCACACGGCGCGCGCTTTGACGCCGGTAATTCCACCACCTCCGCGCGTCACGTCGACGGTTCTTGGAATCCGGTGGCGCCGTCTGCTTTCTCAATGGGGGATTATCCCCGTGGTATCCGGTGGGCCAGACAATCCGTCTCCCGTGCACGCCGTGACGAATTGGCGACGGATGCGGTGTATTGTCTACAGTGCTGAGCCCCCAGACAGAGTGGCGGGTTCTCATGCGCAGCCCGGGCGCCTGGCCGCTGATCTCATAAGTGGACCTTACACCCTCGGCGAAAGAAGCGGCCGCCTGGCCGCGTTCAGAGTTTGTTGCGGCGGTAAAGGGCCTTGATCAGGGAAACGAGAACTATCTCGGTACCACGATGGCGGGGGTCGGAACTTGGGCAAACCGGTGTGACGCGAAAGTATACAGAAGAGGTCGCCCCGAGAACCTTGTACTGACCAAGGAAATGATGCAAGAACTTCTCGCAGAGACTCGGAAGACGAATAGGCGTCCACACCAACACTTCGTCACCGCGTGGGAATTGAAGAGAGCGATGCGCAGCGTCGTAGCGTTGCTTACGATCCTGTTGGCTCGCTTCAGTGCGCATGCGGGCAAGTTTGCGGCAGTGTTCAACGCGAGCAACAAATTCTTCGTGGTTACTTCGCAGAAGGTGACAAGGGTGCGGCGAAGAAACAGGTATCCAGATTGTGGGAAAGCTGACGGCTGTTTACAAGGTAGTATGGGGATTATCCGGTTGTGGTCTGAATAGCTGTATTGTAAGCATATGTAACAGGAGGTAAGATGGCGTCCCAGTTGCGAAGATCACGTTGAATATACATAAAGATCATATCAGAGAGAGTTCGATGGAAGCGTTCTGTGAGGCCGTTTGTTTGGGGTGATAGCTGGACGTCATCTTGTGACAGGTGTTGGAAGCTCGAAGCAAGTCGGCGAGAATTTGAGACAGAAATGTCTTGCCTGCATCGCTTCGCAAAACGCGGTGCGCTCCATGGCGTAGCAAATTGTTGTTTAAGAAGAAGTGAGCGATCCTTGTGGCGCTAGATGAAGGAATTGGAGCGGTTTCGGCGTAGCGAGTCGGGTGATCCACGGCAGTAACTAGCTGTCGGAGGCAAGGGACCGTAAAGGTCAATAGCGACCACTTCAAATGTGCTTGCTGGATACAGAAGGGGCTGGAGTAGACCGACAGTAAGTGACGTGGAGCGTTTCCGGTCCTGTCAAGGCACACAAGGGGCGACGTATTTGGCGACACTCGTAGAAAGGCCTGGCCAAAAGAAGCGCCCTCGGACACGGTGGTAGGTTTTCTGGAGTCCGAGGTGGCCTGCAGTCGTGCCATCGTGCAACGCTTCCAAAATGCGTGGAGGGAGGGAACGGGGCACAATCAGAACCCATCTAGCTCCATCGGTGGGGTGGTTGATGCGGTACGGTGCGCCATTCAGAAGCTGGAACTGGCGCAGCTGACGACGTAGGCGTCTATTCGGTGGTCGTGTGCAGCCTGTGAGCCGATCGATTATTGTCCGGCCATAACTGTCTGCATGTTTAAGGGCAACCAAGTCGGGGGTATCGCTGATAGGAATATCGATGGGTGCAATGGGCAGAGGTGGCACATTGGAATGTCCGGCAACGTCATCTGGAGACTTGACCAGTGGATACCGGGAGAGCGTGTCCGCGTCGAGATGCTTTCGACCAGACTTATAGATTACGGTGAATTCATATTCGTGCAAGCGGAGAATCCAGCGCCCAAGTCGTCCTGACAGATTTTTCAAAAAAGGCAGCCAACACAGGGCATGGTGATCTGTAACGACTGTGAAATGTCGGCCGTAAAGGTATGGCCGGAACGTTTGTACAGACCACACAACAGCCAGACATTCTTGCTCTGTGATAGGGTACGTTTTTTTCTGCGGACGTCAGAGAGCAGCTTGCGTAGGCAGCCGCTCGTTCACGCGAGTGAGCATCGCGTTTAAGCATAACGGCTGCAATTCCATGCCCGCTAGCATCAGTATCAAGAAACACTGGCTGCGTGACATCGAAATCGCAAAGTGCAGGCCCGAAAGTAAGTGCTTGCTTTAGGTTTTGAAAACCCCTCTCGCAGGCATCAGTCCAGACAAAGGGGTTACCGGAGTGGAGCAGCTAATTGAAGGGTGAGGCCAGGTTGGCGAAATTTCGAACGAAACGGTGGAAATATGGTGCCAAAACAAGAAACTGCGAAGGGATGTTTGCTCTTGAGGTCGAGGAAAATTGGCCACTAAGGAAATTTTGTCGGGGTAGGGCCGTATACCATCTTTGCTGACAATGTGACCGAGACCTTTGAAAAATTTTCGGGCGAAGTGGCACTTCCTGGTGTTCAGAGTCAGGCCGGCTTTGGCCAGATTAGTCAGAATTTCGTCGATGCGCCGGGGATGTTCAGGAAAATTCGACGAGAAAATAACAAAGTCATCCAGGTAACACGAGCACGTCTTCCATTTAAGGCCATGAAGGACTGTGTCTATCATGCGCTCAAACGTGGCTGGGGCGTTGCATAAGCAAAACGGCATTACGTTAAACTTGCATAAGCCATCTGTAGTTGCAAACACTCTCTTTTTTTTGTCAGGCTCGTGCATGGGTATCTGCCAATAACCAGCTCGCCGGTCTAAGCTGGAGAAAATTTCCGCCCTCTGTAGACAGTTGCGCGCGTCATCTATACGCGGCATTGAATAAACATCCTTTTGGTGATCTTTTTCAAAGCTCGATATGTCCACGCAAAACCGTACGAAACCATCCTTTTTGCGGACCAAAACCACGGGTGAAGACCACGGGCTGCAAGATGGCCGAATGATGTTTCGTCCCAGCATGTCCGCCACATTTTATTAGATCACTTTTCGTTCGGACGATGACACGCGGTATGGGCTACGGCGGATGTTGTATCCCATCCGTCTCGATCTGATGAGCTGTCACAGACGTCTGTCACAGGTTGCTAGAAAGGCAGTCGAACGTGTCCCTGTGTTTTTCCAGCAGCTGAAGTAGCTTGTTTGTTTCGCTTTCTGAGAGATCTTGGCTGATGGTAGCCTTAAGTGTGGAAATACTTGGCTCAGATTTTGCAGACGTCGGAACGGAAGAGACGAAGCATAGCAAGTACTAATGAGAGCATATTGTCAGGCATAACAGAAGCGATAGTAGCGCCCGGGGGGAGCAATATTAAATCGAAAGTGGTGTTTGTAGCCAAAACCCTTTGCTGATCTATGTGCAAAGCGGACGACGCATGTAGGGATAACGATACCTTTGGGTAGAAAACGCGGAGAGGGAACTATAAGCACGTCTCCGTCACTGATTCGGTTTGAGCAAACAAAAAGCAGCGTCTCGCGGCGGAGGTTTAAAACACAATCTGGATTCGCTGTGAGGTGTAGCTGTGGTACTTCAGAAATGCCGCTGAGAGTCTCTGGATCCGTGAGATCAATTTTAGGGTGATCACATACAATGACGGCGGATGCGGATGACAGATATTCCCAACCCAAAATAAGATCATGAGCACAGGGGGCCAACACCGCACACTGAACATGATGCTCAAGAGAACCAACAACAAGGCAACCTGACTTGGTGGAAAATAGGGCTTTGAGCTCGGCTCGTGAGGAATGGCCGCAACATAGCCAGACGAAGGGTGACTCATGATCGGCGACAACGGTAGAGGTTTCCAGCCCGCGAGATCTTAGTAGGATGGTGTTGATGGGGCAACTGGGTTGGCAGGTGGCAATAGCACAGGCATAGCCGCAAGCTCCTCTTTAACCATCTCGCGAAGGCCAGTAGCCGTAGCGGCTTGGCAAACACCGTGCGCTAAATAAGAGCTGATGCCGCAGACTTCTTCGCGAACTATAGCTTCAATCATCGCACGAAGGTCTTCGTTCCCAAGATGAGGGTGTAAAAAATGTTGGGCCGGGCAGCATAGAAAGTCACGAGACTTGACTACTGTGTTCTCGCACACGCACACACAACATTACCGCAGCTGGATAATGGAGAAAGCCGGAACATACACTGTAGCACACGAACGAACAAGATGCGGGAATTATCACGTGCGGAAGAAAGAAAGTCACGCGCTCACAGACGCCGATCGCGCGACGAGACGATCGCTGATGCGACGACGCGGAGACGTACTTCTCTGGATGGCGACGGGGCAGACTATTGAAGTCGTTGAGGAGTTGCCCTCTCGCTGGCAGGGACGTGACGGTGGCCGATGGCTAGCTGCGGGACGGAAGTGCTTAGGCCTGCGCCATGGCGAGGCCTCGCTGCCCGCGGTCCATGCCACCGAAACACCGCTCACTCTGACTGGCGCAACACCTTCTTGTGGTCTCGTCGGCCGTCGTCTCGTTGACAGCCAGGGCGGTGGCTCAGACGGGAGAGCCGGCGACGGTCCTCGGGCCTACACCGCGAGGGTGGCCGTCTTGCTGCCTCCGAAACGAACAGCTTCCGACGCCCTTCTTCTTCTTTCCTGCTTCCTCGTATTCTGCTTTCTCTAGCGCGCATGTTACGCCACCGGTACCGGCGGATTGGTCCCCACTCTGCACGGCCCCTTCACTACACTACCCCCTCTTCAGAAAGTTCTTTGAAGAATTATTCTGGAGACGCTGATGAGGGTGGAGGCCAGTCCTTATCGAAGAAGCGGTCAAAAAAACTAATCCATCTAGCAAGGACATATAGCACAGTCACCGGGTACGAGTTCGTAGAAAAGAAACAGTTCACACACCAAAATTCAAGCACGTCACCAGAAACAGAAAAGTCTACGGCGTCGTCTCCTTAAGTGCCCCACAAGAAAAAGAAGACGGGCACAAAGCTATGTACAGCCGGAAACTGTCATTGAGAGTCATTTCCAGATCTATGCATGCGTCTACACCAGAAGAGCCTACGGTTGCCTATACCACTCGGCGCCTCTTCCGCGTCGGGCAGCACGATCCTCTGCTATGGAACACACCGTGATTCCCATTCCTGCGCCTCTTAGTAGAGTGTGTATGTATAGTTAATCCGGTAGGAACAGGGCTGTATTGCTATGTGGTGAGCATGTCACGTTTCTTGCGGAATCGTGACTTTTTCCTCCGCTTGTTTCCTCTTCTCATACTCCCTGAGTGCCTCTCTTTCCTCTTCGTCTTTCTTTTCCTGATATTGCCTCACGATCTCTTATTTGTGTTCCCCACATTGTTGTAATAGAACCCCATCGACACCAAGTCGCCGGGCCTCTCTTTTGAGAGCTAGCTCTGCTTTAAGCTTTTCGCGCTCGGTGTCGAAATAATTCCGAAGCTCTGCACCTGTCAGTCCTAGCTCTTGTCACTGCTTCATTATCTTTTCCAATCCGGCTATATACATTTTTATGTGCCGGCGAAATGCGAAGAACAGTAGTAAGGCTCCTCTCTAAACTGCGGATCCTGGCAGGCTCGCCATTTTTGTAAAGAATGTTGGACCGGGCCGCAAAGAAAGTCACGAGACTTGACTACTGTGTTCTCGCACACGCACACACAACATTAAATTTGCTGGATAATGGAGAAAGCCGGAACAGACATAGCACACGAACGAACAAGATGCGCGAATATTTAGGTGCGGAAGAAAGAAAGTCATGCGCTCACAGACGCCGATCGCGCGACGAGACGATCACTGATGCGACGACGCGGAGACGTACTTCTCTGGATGGCGACGGGGGAAACAAGTGAAGTCGATGAGGAGTTGCCCTCTCGCTGGCAGGGACGTGGCGGTGGCCGATGGCTAGCGGCGGGACGGAAGTGCTTAGGCCTGCGCCATGGCGAGGCCTCGCTGCCCGCGCTCCATGCCACCGGAACAACGCTCACGCTGACTGGCGCAACACCTTCTTGTGGTCTCGTCGGCCGTCGTCTCGTTGACAGCCCGGGCGGTGGCTCAGACGGGAGAGCCGGCGACGGTCCTCGGGCCTACACCGTGAGGGTGGCCGTCTTGCTGCCTCCGAAACGAACAGCTTCCGACGTCTTTCTTCTTCTTCCCTGCTTCCTCGATCCTGCTTTCTCTAGTGCGCATGTTACGCCACCGGCACCTGTGGATGGGCCCCCACTCTGCACGGCACCTTCACTACAGAGGGGTACACGCCGTGTCCCGTGGGAGGCGGGTCGATTGAAGGTCGGCGATACGCTGACAGGTGGATGTTACGTCTGTTACAGTGGCGCAGATATGTTTACATACATATATCAATATATATAAATATATATATATATATATATATATATATATATATATATATATATATATATATATATATATATATAGTCTGCAAAGATAAAAACTCACACAGAGCGCGAAAAAAATAGATAAGACAGAAATAAAAATTATTTCTCGAGGCACGACCCGGGGGTTAAAAAGAAGGTCCCATTCACCCTGAGTAGACCGAGTGGCGCTGGCTACCACCCCAAAGCGCAGGAAACAAAAACACCTGAACATAAATACCCCAGAAAGTGGAGGCTAAAGTAGCCCCGCCGGTAGCCTAGTGGTCATCGCACCAGACCGGTATTCTGGAGGTCGTTGTTTCGGATCCCACCTGGCGGGCATTTTGTCTTCACTTTCTTATATTCCAAATTCTTTATCTGTTTCAATGACCTAGTACATCCTCCGCTTTGCTTTCCGAGGTTTTCTTGACTGCTAATTCTTATTTCTGTCTTATTTCAACGAGCCCCTCATTTTCTATTCTGATTCGCTATATATTCGGTGTTCCGGAGTGCATAAGGTTTTTTAGAGGTGAATCCACAGTAGTGAAGTCTCGGAAAAAGTGGCGGAAGTAGGAAGCGAGACCTAGAAAACATCGCAGATCCTTTTGCTACTGTGGGCGTTGGAAGTCGATGACTACAGCAATCTGGTCGGAATCGGCCGGGTCGAATGCCGTCGTTACTGACGACGTGCACTAATACCTCAATACTGCGAGCAGCGTAACGGCACTTCTCACGGTTAAGCTGAAGGCCCGAATTGACAAGACAAGCTGGAACTTCATTGAGGCACCTTAGATGCTCAGGAAAACTTGAAAAAAAGCTAGCGATGTCGTCAAGATAACACAAGCAACTTTAACACAAGATAACACAAGCAACAAGTACCCTGGTTAGGGTACTGCGAGATGGGGTATTCACTCCTACTAAAGAAATCACTAATCATCTGAAATTAGTCACCTCGAACGATTACGTGATAATCACCTGCTACTCTTCGCCTTGCCCAACTAAGGGCATGTAGCCTCCCCCATCTAAATAAACGTTATTAAGTTCAATTTAACAGCGAAGCAGTTTAATAAATCGTCATTTTTCGTGTCCGCACCTAAAAACACCAAGGAATTGCAGAGCGCGTTCACGAAAGCCAGGGCCTCGCGGTGACCACCCGGCAGTTAACGAAACCATGAAAATGCCGAGCGCTCGTATGTCCGTACCTCGCGACGACCACCCAGCTTCACTGGCGCACGTTTGTCAAGCCGAGCATACCCACTTAGGGAGATTGGCCAAGATTGTGGTGACCACCCAAAAGTTAAAAAACCAAGTAAATGCCAAATGCCAAGTGCTCGTGTGTGCGTGCCCCGCGACGACCGCCCAGCGTCCCCGGTGCACGTGTGCAAGCCAAGCATACCCACTTTGGGACACGGGCCAAGATTTCCCCCGCCCCAAAAAAACACAAGTCCCTCGTTCGCCGTAATCATGGCAACACTTGCTTAGAATTAAAAACACACTTCATAGTGTACTCCCCTCCAAGGTGATGTCCAGTGATTATCACTTTTAAAAAATGAAGCAAGTTCACACTTATAGAAACACTGACGAAGTGAAGGTCGTTGCGGCAGCGAAGAAGAAAATGGCTGCAATTGTGGACTTAATCGTGATGGTCGTGAGGGTTGCGTACAGCTGTGCTATACACTCACCTCTTACGGATTAGTGCGAGCGTCCGTCATTTTTTTGCAGCGCTTTTTCCTGTACCCCGATATGTTTCTAACTTGATATTTTTCTTTTCAGCTTCAAAAAAGGCCCTCCCTAAGAATGTTGTTGCTTGTGACGTGCAAATTCTCTTGTGTGATCTTTTTAAGTGCGAATGCACTTCTTAAGCGAGCCTGAATCGTCCGCCGCCGTCGTCCGCATAGCAACAGCTGCGGGTGCGCGCGCTCCTCGTCTTCCTCCTCGTCTTCCCTAGCAACGGGGGGAGATGGGCGCGCGCTACTCTCCTCCTCCTCTCTCCGCTCAGTGACTGCGGGTGTTGGGCGCCTCCTCTCCACTCCAAGATCACGATATCCACCGTAATCGCGCAATCAACAACCGTGCATTCGCACTTACACACTCTCCCCCTCGGGGAAGTGCGAGGATTTTTTTTTACCTTCGTCTTACAGACATCTCCTGATGCGCGATATATGTATCCAACACTTGTTTCTGAGTCGAAAGCAAGACCGACTCACTATGTCCACGTCTTGTAAGCTAGGCTTCCGAGCTATGGTGGTCTTATGCATGTTATCCAAGCACGAATTCTGGAAGTCCTTCGAACGAATCAGCAAAACCTGACCGCCCTACACACCGCGAGGGCGCCTGGCTTTCTCTCTCTGTTTCTCTCGTCATTTCCGAGGAATTGCAATACTACTAAGACGACCGAGAAACACTGAACGTCTAATTAATAAAAAAGCTAACATTAGCCTAGAGAACATGCTGCATTCAAAAGACCTCCTCGTCCTGGCGAAAATTACTGAGAATTAGTGTGAAAACCTTTGTGTCATTGATGCCGCGTAGCTAACCGGTATTCGCAGGTGCTCAAGAGAATTCAACAAGTGTCATCAGCGAACCAGTTAATGACGCCAGTTTGGAGGCGTTTAGTGGTCACGTTTCTCAAGCGTGCCCCACCGACATAGCACTGCCGAACGTGCTCTTTAATCAATGGCAATAGTTTTCATTCCCTGAGCCTACAGTATGGTTCCACCATTCCGCCGGCCATTTTGCGTTGTGTTTGTGCCTCAGAGACGTGTAAGTATAGGCCTACCAAGTCAACGCGTTTTATCATTAGAAGATCCCGATTTAATTTTTCCCTGCGTCTCAAGAAATGCACCCAAGGACACGGGAGATTCTGGAATGAGCACTCAATGGAAAGATGCGCACAAGACAGGGTAAAGGCCTTAAAACCCAGTACCAGCCTACTACCGCCTTCGCAAATACAGCCAATGCTTTCGGTTACTCGCGTCTTCAAACGTCTTCAGACAAGGTCGCTTAGGGATCCAGCGCCGCGATGAAATTATTTTAGGTTTAAAGACACTTTTACCAAACTCTTATGATATATAGTAGCGGATACTGGAGAGTTTTTTTTTCTAAACTTCAATTCGAAAATTTATTCAAAATACAAGGGAAACATGTGAATAATACACTCCGACAGCACACACTTAGGAAAACAACTTTATTTAACAGGTGTTCGCTAAACTTTATGCCCACTGCCAGTTCACTTCATATTCTCTTTTAATTGCTGAATCTGAACTGATGGTTAATATATGCTTACGACACCAGTATTACAGCTTTTAGATTCGTACGAGGGATGTGACTTCCCGATTCACATCACTACACCTGTACCCTTCACTGGCCATTCTTCTGTAAAAATGCCTAAGGATAACAATTTTCTCTATACTGTCAACTGCTAAGTCACAGAGTCGTTTCTGGCGCATGCTTCTGCAGTGTTCCTATTCATGGGCAGCCACACACGCGAAGCCAAACCTCAAGGTGTCTCACTTCCCTCAGCTGGTGGTGCGTGCCTATGGACTCTTCTGCCGAGAACAGCGCACATCCACGATTGGGCTGCGCAATCGAGCCCAGCTGTACTCGTCAAGGTCGTCCAACTGCGGTCGACCGTCCTGGCAGGGAAGGCATACGACCCACTCTTTGACCATGCCGCAAAGTCGTATGAAGTCGTGCAGACTCTCTATGGTGCGGACCGCTTGTCGAATCATAGTGGACGCTCGGGCGATTCCGACAGACGCTACTTGCATGAGCTGATCGGGTAGTGCAACATGACGGTACGTTCGATCGAGTGCTTCGGCTCCGAACCTGCCAAACAGATTCACACGATTTAACATGCTGGAAAACAGACAACCTATGCAAACTGCTTAAACAAAGGAAAACTTTTTACAGGGGAGTCAGGTCTCAGCACCGTTGAATCTTTTTTCCACGTGCTTTCATGGAGGTTATAGTTGAGTTGAAATTGGATGTGCAAGCACGAAACATTCACACCAGCCATATTTTGAAAGCCGCTCTACGATTGAATAAGTGATTGATTGTGGGTTTTAACGAGTGGGTGCAGTTTATGAGGCACCCTTTTGTCGACGGAGGCTCCGGTTTATTTCTGACGACCTTTAGCGTGCGCCAAAAGCGGGACACACGGTGTTTTCGTCCCCCTCTCTATCTGAAAAGCAACTTTACCACCAGAGCGGCGAAGAACTATTTCCATTTACATGGATGGAACAAGCGCAAAGGCAATATGATTTCATCATGGCGTCTACTGCGTTCCAGGGCCAAAAAGAAGCTAAGGAGTTTTTCGTTGTTCTCATAAACCTCAGAGCTGGCGGGCGTTGAAACACAACGTTAAAGAACACAGACAATCTCTTACTTCGAGAAGACTTGTTATAAGTGTGGTGCTCTCTAAGTCTAAGCGGAAATATTTAAGGCTAAGGTTACGGATTGTATTCTTTCTCAGCAGACCACGGAGAACACAGGTTAAACTGGACTTCCCATTGACAGGCCATTCCCCAGAAGAGCGGAATGTTGGTAAGGTGGTGCTGCTTTATAGGTATTTTGCAAAGTCAGTTCGAAATATCGGCCCAACGCTTGCCAAGACACTTTCATGCAGTGAAAGCTCCTTAAAGGTGGTGTTTGCGTGCAAGCCTTCCAGATGCACTGACGCACAATCTTTCACCTTCAGAAGGTACATATTGAGCCCCATGAGTGACACATTGGTGCGCACAATTGTGGATATGGCATCCTGGAGCTGTAAAGTACCTATTCCGCGCCCTGATTGAAGTCTTTGTAGTTGTTTCACTTATAAGGTCACTGCACCAAACTTCTCGCGGGGCCTTCAAGTGTAATGACTGATCTTTAGGTGCTTCACGGAAGATTTCGCTTTCAGGGCGCGCAGAAGCAGGTATTCACAATTTCCTAAGACAACTAAGGAGAGGTCGAGTGTCGCTATGCAATGATGTGACTTTAACAAGAAATGGGCACATAAGAATGCTTGGTGCGCGACTTTTAGCGGCAGCTCCACTAATTCCGGCCCTCTCCACGTCACCACCGAGAGGTGCGGTCACACATCTAAAAGGTCCCGCAGTTCTACGCGAGCCAGGAACAAGAGCATGTTTAAGATACTTATCTGCGTGCATATGTGGCACGTCTGGTCTTCGGAAGCAGTGCAGGCGAAACTGGAGCCGAGAGCACGCCCTGTGAAGCAGCCCTTCATCCCCAGAATGTCGCATACGAAAAACTGTGACGAACCCAGTCGGTGAATTTCACGTGGATTCAACGGAAATCCGGGTGATTGAGTGCCTTTTATTTCAACTGAAAACATCACAGAAATTGAAAAGACTCGTTAGGCATACAATGGTCGAGAAGCTCCCTACAGTTCTTCAAATCTCGTGGCCTTCCACTTTGTAAAAAACAGAAGGGTTCTAGGATTGTAAACCTGGCCTACCATCTCCGAATCCTCAAATGTAAAGATTGTGCTATGTTAACAGATAGTATTTCTGTGAAGCAGTATATGTCTAAACCACGCCCCAGCCCCCATCTCTCTCCCCATTTTCATACCGGTGATACCGATTTACTCGGCGCCAAGCTCAGGCTACTCCTCGCCACCGCCGACACCGCTTTCCCAACTGTTATTGCCCTCTCCAACACCCATTCATCTTTCACAAGTTTCGCAATCACGCGTTACCAGAGTAACTTTCCGCTTTGAACGCCAACGTTACCTCATGATTCTTTTTCAGCATGAAAAGCTTTGCGTGCGACATTTTTATCCTAGTATTTCACACCTAAGCACGCGCCCATCACATGCTGCTTCCCAGTTTATACGTGCACTGTTGGAGGTGTAATCAGGAGGGCGTGAACGCACAGCTAGTTTTCATGCCGCTACCTATTCGGTGCGCGTTGTTCTGGCGCGAAATTTAGACTTGGAAGTCTCGCGGTTCAATCCAACCTGTCAGCTGTCCTGAATTGTTGAGCGGTTTGTGTCTCGTTTGGTGCGTTACACAGACAACGAAATCCCTACAACGTGTGACGGAAACGGCACCCTCATGTTTTTTCACAATAACGCTCAATTCCTTCATGTTTTACTCCCTATGAACAGACGCATGTCGTTCTCTCGGAGAAAAAACAGAGGGAAGGGAATGGGCCTCTGGTGGAATAGAAGTGCGAATGGGTGCGAAAACAACAGAAAGCCGCTGCCGCCGACGTTACTAACTCAAGATCTAGCTCTCCGATTAGCAAGGAATCTCGCCCAGATGAACAGCAACGTCGACGAGAGCCAATAATTCTTATTCCGCTTGGAGGGCTTTGAGAGCGACACTTTTGGCGGTGCCTTTCGCTTACAAGTACGAGCACATAACTGGTTGCCGGTTTATCAGGCACAAGTTTGGAGTGCGGGGAGGGTGTTGGGGATGTGCACACGCACATATAGGTTTCAAGCCCTCACGGACGACATGTCCGTTACGCTGGCCGGAGTTTTAAACGTGTACGTCACCCGCCACTGGGGCTCAGTGGCTAAGGCGTTGCGCTGCTGAGCACGAGGAAGCGGGTTCGATTCTCAGCCGTGGCGGCCGTTTTTCTGATGGAGGCGAAAAGCAAAAACGCCCTTGTATTAGAGATTTCGGCGGACGATAAAGATCCCCAGGTGTTCAAAATTAAACCGGAGTCCTCCACTACGGCGCGCCTCACCGCCTCTGTAGCGTCGGCGTGTTAAACACCCCAATCAATCAAATCAATTCAGCGTGAACGACCACCATCCCAAAGTACACTTTCCGGTGTCCTCGGGGTCGAGCGGATTGGGTTGGTGTCTTGCGCACGCAAACACTAAGATGCCTACGACGAGGGAGGGGAACAGCCAGCCCTATGCTTTTCCACAATAAATCTCGAGTCTTCGAAATTTTTATTGGGCTAAGGAGTAATTTCGTGATCGCAAATTACAAACAAACGTGCGTTGCGTTGCTATCACTCACACGGAGAGAGATAGTCCGTTTCCACGGGCCCGCACCCAGGACAAATTGGGCGTGGGTGCGTGTGAATGAGATCGGTGCGCAGGGAGGGGAGAGATCTTTGTCTGGATGACACGAAAGGAGTGCGCTTGGCGTCAATAATACGCCCCCATGTCGTATTTGAGCAAAACTGGATACATCTATTTGAGCAAAGCTGCATACCTCAAAGCTGGATACCTTTGCCCGCGGCGATGGTTTCATCGTCGCGGGCAAAAACAATCACCCTGGACAAAAAAAAACGTGAAAATTTGTGGAGCAATCTGCTACACATGCACGTGTAGCGTAGAAAATAGTGAAGAGAATAAAGCCCTCTTGCACGCGCCATGCACCTGACGTTATGCAGCAGATGCCCTATCATAGTTTTCCATAAACCACAACGAGACGCTGAAGTACCGAGCACATTATGGGCTGGCCTTTTCGTTGTACCTCGCGCCCTGGCTTTTTTTTTGTATTTATTGCTTGTCTTTTACAATTCACAACAGATTACAACTCAACATTGTAAATATGTACACATACAAGAAGTGGAGTTGCCAGCCACTACAGGGCTGACTTTGTCAATTTAAAATAGTGTCGAGCACATTATGGGCTGGCCTTTTCGTCGTACCTCGCGCCCTGGCTTCTTTTTGTATTTATTGCCTGTCTTTCCCAATTCACAACATATTACAACTCAACATTGTAAATATGTACACATACAAGAAGTGGAGTTGCCAGCCACTACAGGGCTGACTTTGTCAATTTAAAATGCCCTCTTATAGATTAGTTGCTCTATTTGTGGCAGCCGATCAGGTAGTTCCTAGTGGAACCTAATAACTTCAACAAATCGACCAATGCTCTCTTTGAAATACCCCCTTGCACATCGCGCATCAACATCATTGTACAACCTTGCTGTACGTGAGCGCCATATACTATGGAGACCCAGTGCCATGACTAAATCGTAAGGCACTTCATCCTCATTGTCCATTGCAAGGAAACG
The DNA here is from genome assembly GCF_048455015.1 of Haemaphysalis longicornis. Lineage (NCBI taxonomy): Eukaryota > Metazoa > Arthropoda > Arachnida > Ixodida > Ixodidae > Haemaphysalis > Haemaphysalis longicornis. The sequence continues at coordinate 160,627,589 of NW_027526385.1, forward strand.
TATACCGTGAGGATCTAGTGGAAAATCATTGTGTAATGTCCTCTGTAGCACATCCCGAAAATATACTTTCTCCCAGCAATGCAAAAATACATGATCTATTGTCTCGGGGATTTACAACTAAACCAATCTGTCTTCGAAGGTACGAATAACCCCCTTTCTTTCATAACCGTTCGTGCTAATAATGTTCCTGTATGTAACCTAAACACAAGGGACTTGATGGTCGAATCTGTATTCTTTTAACCCTCTTACGCACATCGTAACCATACTTAAATACTCTTTTGAAAGTCGAAGACACCTCCCGTCAGGTATTCAGTCGTAATAACGAAATCGGGGAGAACCCTGCTTAGCCTTACTTGACACACTGTACGAAAAAAAAAGGATCACTTACTTCTCTCAAAAAAAGAAATCTATTTACTAGTTGTTGCCCAAATAAATGCGCTAGCCTCACTCCTCCATCTTTCACACGCCTAAAAAGGTTGTTACGACTGCACCTCTCCCAATTCGAGGCCCAAACAAAAACAGCGAACACTCTATGCAACTTTTGCACGTTTGCGCGTGAGCAGTGCAACACCTGCATCACATACCACAGTTTGCATACTAAGAACAAATTACACACGGTCGCCCTAGCAAATGTGGACAAATAAGCCACCTTCCACTTGTCCGCTTTCGCGCGAGTTTCTTGTGTCTGTTCTCGCCCATATGGTAAGCCATCCTTATAAAACTGCCTGGGGGCTGCCAGATACCTTACTGGGGTTGTTGTCCAGCCTACGTGGGCAAAAGCGCTGGGGGTGGATTGCCATTCGCCATGCCAGAAACCAAGACATTTTCCCCAATTTACTAGGCTTCCGGTTGTGGTACTGAACCGTTTTGGGACCTTGACTATTCTATAAATGCTCTCCTTGGTTTCACAGAACACAGCAATGTCATCCGCATAAGCCAGCAGTTTCACTTCGGTCTCCATGAGGCGAAATCCACGAATCTCTACGTCTTTTAAGATACGCTAACATAAATTTCGATGTAAATACAAAACAATACTGAGCTGAGTAGGCATCCCTGGCGCACCGAGCTTTGCACGTCAATGGGCGCTCCCAATGTCTTATTCACCACCAACCGCGAATTGCAATTTCGGTACGCCAGAGCCACCCCTTCTTTGATAACAGAACCTACATTGATATTATCCAGTATACAAAACAACAGGTCATGTGACGCCCAATCAAAAGCCTTCTCCAGATCCAGCTGAAGCACCGCGACACCTGCTTTTGCGGCATCGCTACACTCAAGCACGCACCTGGCCTTGTGAATGTTAATACATATAGATCTTTCTCGTATACCGCAGGTTTGATGAGAGCCTACTATTTTATGGATCACTCCCTGGAGTCTACGTGCTAATATTTTCATAAAAAATTTATAATCAACATTCGTGAGTGAAATGGGTCTGTATGAAGTCTGTTGTTTACGTTTTTCCCCATCTTCTTTTTTTTGGAATTAATATCGTGTGAGCGGATCCATAAGACAGTGGCAGTACATTCAAATTAAAGGCTTCGTTGAAAACGGCAGTTAGAACCTTAGATATTTAACTTTTAAATCCTTTATAGAATGCCGCACTTAACCTATCCCTCCCTGGCGGCTTCCCCGGGTTTAAATTGTGAATAGCCTCTTCAACTTCTTTTACTGTTATTGGCTCCTGCAAAAGCTCCTTCGTTTCATCATCCAGTCTCGGCATGTTGCCAAGAAATCCTTTCTTGGAGTATTCCATATCAACTCCCCGGAAAGAGAAAAGCGATTTGTAGTACTCGAAGAACGCTCGCTCAATGTGGTTGTTATCTTCTCATGTAACGCCATTCCAATCAATCTCGCTAAAGTGGTTCCGTATAGTGTGCGCCTTCTCCAACCCCAAAGCCCTCTTCGTAGGCCTTTCACCCGCTATCACCTGTTCTGCTCTTGCTCGCACTAGCCGCTCCTTGATAGCGTTCCTCATCTATTATTTCTAGTTTTTGTTTTGTTTGTTTTATGTCGTCTGTGTAAGCCCCAGGCTGTTTGCTTTCGTGTTCTGTTATGTTTGCAGCAAAGCTCGTAGCGATGTTTCCTTCTTAATTTGGACGTACTTTATTGAGCTTCCCCTTTCGATAGCTTTAATTTTGACTGCTTGTTTAGTTAGTTCCCTAACTGCCGCCACCGTATTTTGGCCGCCCTGTTCTATTTTGCTAAGTTTGTCCGTGACTAAGCTAGTGAAAGATTCGTCTTTTAAAAGATTTGCATTTAACTTTCATAGGTCCCATGTAAAACTATTGCTTCATTTTTTGCACCCAATTCTACACTTGACCATACAATGGTCAGAAAAGGACATTGGCAGAACACTGTAGTTGCGGCACTTCGGAACCAGTTCTAAAATTATGTATATTCGGTCCAGACGGGCGTGGCTTCTACCCTAGAAGTAGGTGTATTGTACGCTTCTGGCTCCCTCCATACATACAGTGACATCCTCCATCCAGTATTATACAATCTGCTGACGTAACAGGTCAGCGCTCGCATTCTTTAAAGGCCGGCTGCTTGTCTTATCACGTGCGGTTAATACACAGTTAAAGGAGTACTGACACGAAATTTCAAAGCTGAGATAACTATGTAAAACGTTTCCTTTTTATCAGGAGATATCTCCCAGAAAGTTTCAACAGCAACCGTTCAGCGAAACATATTTAAAATCCATTTTAATCTTCGCCCGCACGAGAAAGCCCAGAGCGGGCCGACGTGACATCATCTGCTACATGCCCCAAACTGCCGACGTCGGGGCTCCCGTGACGAAGCTGACGCGCTGGCTGTGGTTGGCGCGCGCTGCTCGGGCGTGTGTACACGTCATGGTTTTGGGACTGACGTCATGCTGCCCGGGCCTGTGGGGACGGCGAAAACCTCGGCCGGTCTGGGCGCGCGCGTGCGCTCGCTCGCGCGCGCTTCCAGAGAGGCAGCGATACGGCAAGAATGGTGACGTCATGTTATACATGCTGTCATGGCGGCCGCTCGGCGTTTTTCAGTCGAAACCGAAACTGGCACGAATAAACGACGCCGTAAATGAATGTTTACGCTGCGCTCGACCGTCTAATCTGTCATTATATGATTAGTGGGCTGGTAGGCACGCATAGCAGCGAAAAAAACGTAACATAAAAATTTCGTGTCAGTACTCCTTTAAAGTCCCCTAATAATACTATCATCCCATCCTTAGATAAATGCCTTCCTATATTCGCAAAAATGAAAAATATCGTTTCAAATCGCGCGCCATCAGCCGCAAAGGGTTCGCACAACATCCGACAGATGGCGACGAGTGTACTGGCCAGTAGGAAGACGCAGTGAAACATCCCCCTCGCGAGGGGCATGATCAAATGCAGAGCATTTCCGGGGGCGCACGAGGTTACGTACTTTGCGTTACGTTAATGTTGTTGCACTTGTTGCAACTGCTGACGACAGAGCGCTCGTCAGCAGTAATTTGAATGAGTCAACGATATAAGGCGAGTTGGTAGCGCCCCGTTCGGGGTGCTGACAACGACGGTGCGGACTACAACGGGACAACGCGGGTGACATCGTGAGTTACTGAAATGCTCTGCATTTAAAACGTCCACTCGCTCGTCGAGTAAATTAGGCGCATAAATACACACAGCAGTTTTTTTAATAGTACCGTCGTCACGGCGTCCCACACGAGCTTCAAAAAAAGAGGTTTATATAGTCATAGCCGCTCGAAACTCCTGAAGTGCTGCCGCATGTCATACATCTCCCCGTTGTTTAGCGTAAACAAAACTGCAGGTACATTTACGGCAAAGTGTACATAATTAACCGGCAGCTCCCGCGTTCATTTAGATAGGAACGCTCATTCGGTTGTTTTTTACGGTAGGAAGCAAAAAAATTCTGCAGCGCAAGAAAAAAATGCCGCGTTCCAAACAGCGCAGTAAGGCGCCGTCGGCTCCAGCACGTGATGGATGAAAAGCGAGCAGAAAAAGAACAGAAATCCCGCTGGCGCAGTTTCAAGAATGAGGCGCGGGAGCACTGCGGAGGCGCGAAATTCGGATTGCTTTGTACAAACCTCCGTTGCATCATTCATCAAGAAAGACGTGAGACAGGGTGGCGAAGAGCGTTATGGGTGGTAGCAGTGAGCGGATAACAGCGCTACAGATTATTATGGCGAATTACTGCTCTGCAATTTCAACAGCCTGCACATCGAGTGGAATAGCTATAATTTGTTTATTTTTCGTTTAGATATTTTGCAGTTCCGTCAATAGTTCAGCTTTCGATTAGCTTTCATTCCAGCGGACAGCAGCCCGATAGAATTGCAACCACCACACGTTATTCCTCGAGGTGTGCGTGCCGAGCTGAAAATTGGGTCTGGGATAACTTGTTGTCACCCGTTTCCTTAATTTAGGGTGCACTGTCGGAAGATATGGGGAGTCGACTCAAAAGAGCCAACAAACCCCACCGAATCCACAGGGCACAGGTGACAAAGGGGGTGGCCGTCTGATGTGCGGCTTTCGCCGAACAGAGCGGCAAGAATGAGCAAGAGCCTTGATCGGAAAACAGCACAATGACTTATATTCAGACAGGCAAGTTACAAACACAAGCACGAGATAGCGGATCGATAATGACAGACAACTTAGATGGAATTCAAATGCAAGAAACAGTCCAATTAGACAAAATGATACAAACAGGAGCATTAACAAATGAAGATTACGAATCGGAGCAGTTAACTAAAAGAAAATGAACAGTTCGATGCTTATGAGAGACAGAGTCCCAGCATATTCACCGACCGGGCCGGACGATGCACCGCTGTCGGAGGCGAGTCGGCTACCTGGGAAGCGTGGTGGCTTCGCTGTAGGCCAGGCCGTCCGAGACGATCACGGTCATTCGAGGCCCGGGAGCACGTTGGAGTCCTCCAGGGCGCGGGTCGCCGATGGTGTGATGTACAAACTGGCAGGTGCCGTTGTCAATCACGACGTCCAAACGTAGCTGGCTTGCTTAGGCGCGGCTCCTCCTTTTATCACCGTGCCGGCGCGGAGGGGGAGAGCACAACACACAACGCGCCTGCCGCCGTCAGCGAAATAACTTCCCTCTTCTTCATTCTAGAATGATCGACGCTCTTTTGAACTGGCAAGGCCACGCGCACCTCCTCGAAAGTACTGGAAGCTTCGACGAAACCGGAGCGGCGGAGGTTTTATTTTTTGTTGTTTTCTGGCTGGCCAGCCGGCGTGAGATCGTGTTACCGCCCCTTCGTTCGAGAAACCTCCAGCCTTGTCTGGGGCGAATGGAACCGAACTGAATGAATCGGACGAGTGTAAGAAGAGTTAGGCGCTGTACAATAAAAATGAAAAATTTATAAAGTACTTTTAGACGTCGTACGCTCGAGTTTGTGACACTTGTGCACATCTCCTAACGCAAAACAGACGAAAATGAAGAAGAATGCTGACAGCATGGCCCCCTGACGTACCCCCTCACGCTTTTTTTAGGGTTTGTGAAATCACAGTCCCCCTAGAAAATCGAGCAGCGCGCGTCGCACACAATTATTGCAGGTACGTCTGAGCAACTTCGCGATTCGCTGGTAGGTGATGCAGCAAAAACATGTCGCAACCGCAGTGCAGTTTCGCCACGCAGTGTCGTGCAGAAGTGTGCTGTCGGCGACTTTGCCTCACTTTCACTGATTGTTCCCTAACCCACCACCGCGCAGTGCTGACCAAACGGCGCTTCCACCTTGGAACGGCAAGCATCGTAGGCTGAAACAGTTGAAAATTCCACAAAAACTAAGCACACGGTGAAAACCACTCTGTTACTACGTAGCGCAGCGCCCCGCGCCGAGTGATGTTAAAGGGACACTGAAGCGAATTTGTCGAGCTCCCGTTTTGGCTTGCATTGCTTAGACTGGCTCAAATTAACACGCTTTTCATCAAGTGTCCGGGTGATAGGGCGGTATTTATTTTATAAAGCCTGAAAGAAGAAAAACTGCCATGCGCGTTTGCGGCGGCTGCACCAACTAGCCACAGTGACGCACGGCCGGACACTCTCGTCCTCCCGCGGTCCCCTTACGGCCTTCGCATTGGGGCGTCTTGCTGCCTGCCGCCGCAAGTTGGGGATGGCGCTGCTAGCCTACGGTTGCTCCGCCGCCGCCAAGCGCGTTCACAGGCGCAGTGTGTGCATCACAGTGCCGGTTACCGCCGCATGTGTGACAATTTGTGACGCGGAAAGTGCACGGTGGCACATCCTCCGATGAATATGCACTATTGTCTAGTAAGCTGCCAGCATCTAACCTAGTAACGTTGGCCAGGCCTCATAGCTGCGAAAAATTGTGGCGCCATGAAAAGATGTCCTGAAGCTCGACCGCCTTGTGTAGAAATGGCTTCGTGTTCTGCAGGTCCTATTCAAGTACCTAACATTGCTACATTCACATAGCGAGCGTTTTATGGTAATGCTGTTGCCTTCAAACAAGCTACCATAATTTGGTCAGTTGAAGCCTCATCGTTAAACTGCTATCCACTCAGCAATCGGATTTACGATTTGTCAAGGGACGCCAATGGGAGCTCAAGAACATGGCGGACCTCGAGCGTCAAGATGGCGACAGCGGCTTCCCCGCGCTGCAGTCAAGTGGGCGCAGCCAAAGCAGAGGGCGCAGCCGCAGCCGTGCCTCGGGCGGAGGAGCGAAGGGGCGGAGCTGGAGCGCAAAGGGGCGGAGCCGAAGCAGGAACGCGTCGCGCTCACGCGAGAGAGTGGCGTGGGCCGCCGTTGCCCGTGCGTCACTGCGTGCGTCAACGCCGCCGCCGCCGCCACCTGCCGCTGCCGCCGCCGCCGCGCGCCGCTGTCGCTCCAAGACGCCGCGTCGACAGAGAGAACAATCGCGAAGGCGAGACAATAGAGAAGAAGCGCGCGTGCCCGCACCGAGCAAGCGAAGCCAGACGCCGCACGACCCGAAGTACGCCATGCTCTACGAAACGATACAGTTCCTACGAGAGGAGAACGCTCAGCTAAGAAGACAGCTTAGCGAAATCACCACCACTCTGCGCACGATGGCGGCTGAACGGCAGCGGCCACGCACGCCACCACCCCCACCGCAAAGGGAGGCGAGCCCTCCGAGAAGTATGGAGGTGGCGACACCCTCCCAGGCAAACGACACGCAGCAAGACGACGACGCAGACGACACGGAAAGCGTGAACGAACAACGTGCCAAGCAGAAGACGGTGGCGCAGCGGCGCACCCTCGAAAGCCTGAGGATGCGACGCCTCACGAGCTGCCGTGACAAGTTCGACGAGTACGTCAACAGGCGCTTCGATGCAGTGGAGCACGACGTTCACACGCTCAAACAGGACGTACAGAAGGTACAGGAGTCGCAAGCGCACATGCAGACGATCCTAGCCCAAATGCAAGTAACGCATTACCCGTCTCGGCGGCACCCGCGGCAGCGAACAAGTACAAGCAACGCATCACCGACTGGACCCTTTTCCGAACGCGAGCGGATGAGGAGCAGGAAGACGACATCAAGGACATAGACGCGTGGACGAAAGCGCTCGTGCGGACGATCGCCGACGCAACCACCGAACACGAAGCCAACGAGGAAACGCCCCAACTCGATAGCCGCCTCGCACACTTACTGGAGGCGCGCCGGTCACTCCAAGAACGGTGGAAAAAAGGCCGCAAGACAAACCATAGGCTCCGCACGAAGATCGCGAAGCTCGGTCGGGAGATTGCAAGCTACAGCACGAAGCTCTGCACGCAGCGCTGGTACGAGGTGTGCAGCGAGGCGGACGGACAACAACACAAGGGGCGAACGTGGAAGCTCCTGCGCTGCCTCCTCGACGACACTTCAGCGAAGGGGTACCAGCAGCATCGCCTAGCGCAAATCGTACACCGCGCCGTCAAAGAGCTCGGGCGAGACGAGACGGTACGACGCCTGAACGCCAAGTACCTCCCGAGCACCCCCGGGGAACAACACCACGACTACGCCGGCGAAGCCAACGCCGAGCTCGATAGGGACATCGAGGAATGGGAGGTCCGAGCGGTGCTGCAAGCCATCAACTGCAAGTCGGCGGCCGGCCCCGACCGCGTCGCAAACAAGGCGCTGCGAAACCTCGGAGACGCAGCCATCGCGTCACTCACGAAATTCTACAACGAGCGCCGGCGGGCGGGCCGGCTACCGAAGCAGTGGAAGGCAGCTCGGACCGTCCTCATTCCGAAACCGGGCAAGCCCCCGAACATCGACAACCTCCGACCAATATCGCTGACGTCGTGCGTCGGCAAGGTGTTGGAACACGTGCTCAACAACCGCTGGCAACGGTACCTCGAGACGCAGGGCCTGTACCCCAACTCCATGCTGGGCTTCAGGGCGCAATTGAGTACGCAAGACGCCATGATCCAACTCTACCAAGACATCAACGACAAGTCGGAACGCACCCGAGACGCCAAGGCGGTACTCGGCCTAGACCTTCAGGGCGCATTCGATAACGTTAAACACTCCGCCATCCTGGTCCAAGTGTCCCGCCTCAACCTCGGGAAACGGTCCTACGACTACATCAGGGACTTTCTGTCCGAGCGGACGGTCGAGATATGCGCGGGCGACCTCCAACTGCCGGAGAAACAGCTCGGCAGCGTCGGCACCCCGCAGGGATCGGTCATCTCGCCGCTCCCCTTCAATCTCGTAATGATCGGGGTGGCGAGACGGCTCGAAGGGATCCCGCAAGTCCGGCATACGATATACGCCGACGATATCACGTTATGGGTGCCCGGCGGCAGCGACGGGCACATCGAGAATGCACTGCAGGAAGCGGTAACGGCGATCGAAGATCACCTCGCCGACACGGGCCTCCGATGTGCGCCTCAGAAGTCCGAGCTCCTGATCGTCGCTCCCCCGGGCAGACGCGACAAGAACAGCAACGACAAGCCCAACATCACGGTTCGAACGGGAGATGGCATCCCCATCCCGCAAGTAGCCACCCTCCGAGTCCTGGGTATGTACCTGGAGGCGAGTGGCAGCAATAAGACCACGGTGGATCGACTCCTCACCAAAATCGGCACGGCGGCGCGTCTCATCCGACGTGTGGCCACCAAACACCAAGGTATGCGAGAGGCCAGCTTGCTACGACTGCTACAATCGTTCGCTATAAGCCACGTGGCGTACGTAGGAGCGTTTCACAGTTGGCTCACGCAAGAACGCGATCGCATCAACGCCGCAATCCGCAAAGCGTACAAGACGGCCCTCGGTCTCCTACAAAGCACCAGCACCGACCGGCTGCTCTCCTTAGGGGTGCACAACACCCTGGAGGAGATCAGCGAAGCGCAACGCACGGCGCAGCTCGAGCGGCTGCAAGCGACGCGGACGGGCCGGGCTATCCTGGCCAGGCTCGGCCTGCAACGATCACCGAACGAGACGGCGCAAGCGGGGGACGTCCCATCGCTCCCACAAGAGACGCTACGACGACTCCGGGTCCTACCGCTACCCCGGAACATGCACCCGGGCCACCACCAGGATCGGCGGACAGCACGAGCACGGGCAATCACGGACGTCCACGCCACCGACACGGGCGCCAGGTACGTCGACGCCGCGGCGTACCCGGGAATGCCCGGGACCTACGTGGCGGTGGCTGTTCGAGCGACGACGGGCCAGGTGGTCAACGCCTGCAGCGTTCGAGTCAGGTCGGCGCGACAGGCAGAGCAGGCGGCGATCGCCCTGGCGCTCCAAGATCCCGGATGTACAACCGTCATCAGTGACTCAAAGACAGCCATCACAGGTTTCGCGCGGAACGCGGTGTGTGAAAGTGCAGTGAAAATAGTGAAGTGCAGTGCAGTGTGCAGTGAAACGACGCCGGCCACCTACCTTCGATGGTTCCCGGCGCATGTCGACATCAGCAACAACGGCAGCGGCCACCCCAACCGCAATGAGACGGCGGACGCCGCCGCGCGCGCACTCACCGACCGCGCGGCGACAGGCCAGGGAACCCTGAGCTGGGGTCCCGGGCGCCGGCCGAACTCGATTGTGGGTGACGGGGACGACGACGGGGGACCGGACCCCATCGTAACATACAGTGAAGTGCTAGGGTGGTACCGGTACAACCGGCGCACCATGCCGCCGCCCCACAAGGACCTCACGAGACACCAGGCGGTGCTGCTCCGGCAGTTACAGACAAATTCAGTATTAACGCCGGCACTGGCGCGCCACGTGTGTCCAGAGCTATACGCCAGTGAAAAGTGCAGTATGTGCGGTGCGGTGCCAGCAACCCTAGCCCACATCATGTGGGATTGTGAAATGCGACCGAAAGAGGCGGCGGACCCGTACGGGCCGCTGCCCGCTAGCATCACGAACGCCGTGAGGTCCGCAGACCTGGACACGCAGACAGCCGTCGTTCAGCAACTCGAGGCTGCTCTCGCGCGGCAGACGTGGGGGGAGACGCAGCGGGGGACCCTCGGGGGCAGGACGCCTCGGGGATCCGACGCGCGCCGAACCCGCCGACGCCGGCGCGGGGCTTTAGTCATCGGGACGCGATAACCGCGTGAGGCGGGGATCGGCCCTGCGCGGCCCATATCCCACGCCTACTTGTTGGCCCCAATAAAGTGTTTCTCTCTCTCCCTCAAGGAGTTTTGCGAAGCTGTATATAAATATTCAGTCCTCGCCAATTTTTTCCGAGAAATCAACCGGAAAAAATTCGCACAGCGGGGTATAGAACACAGCTCAGAAGGAATATATTCTTTTTGAAGCTGTAAACGACAGATGGGATCATTATAGTTGCAGCCGACTGGACAACAAGTCTGCCTTTGTACTTTTTACACCCTGTTTAATTTTTAAGGACTCGCGTGTCATACTTAGTTTCTTGATTGACTGTATTGTGCTGATTAGGGCAGACTTCTGGGGAAGTTTTTTTATTGCATCGTAGACCTACCATACGGTCACAAATACATGGGACATATATAGCGATCCTTGAACGTGTGCTTGCGCGAGAAACTGTTGTTCCGTGAAGAATGCGCACGCTGCAACTCAGTGCACATTGCCGGAAATAGGAACGCGCGACTCTCTTTAGTGAGGCCGTAGGGATAGCAAATCAAAGCAGAAAAAACAGATCGAAGAGAAACCATTGCAACGTTTTAGATGGCTCGCCTTAATCACACTCGCATAAGTAAGCCGTCATTGGGTTTATCGGCCAAATATATTGCGTATTTTGCCCTAGAATATTTCCAAAAAGCCGCACCCTGCATTATTTGCCTTGTTTTTTTTTTTTCTTTTTTGTGTGTGGTACCGGGTGTCACACCGTTGTCGGTTGTCGCCTAGTTGTTATCTGTACTTAAGAACGCGAGCTCTGTCAAGACATATTCCCATTTTGTCGCCTGAAAGATGATTATAAACGCTGCGGGATCTAATTTTTCGCTGATGTGCTCATTTTTTGTGTAATATCTGAGCGCTTTTATGAATAAATGCTGATCGATTGATTACGGGGTTTAAAGGAGCCATGAAGACAAAATACAAGTTGGGCTTATTAGAAAGACTGCTTAGTCCCGATAACAATCATACCAATATCATCGCACTCTTCGAACAAATAACGGAGACATTAAAGAAAACGTGTGAAGCAGTAGCGACCCCCTAGCCAATTTCCCGCAACTGTTCTATTACGTCACGGAACCTCGTTTGTGCGATTGGCGGCCGCCTAACTCACCTGTCGCGAAGACACATGACTAGACGTCTGTAATGGGGCCTCTAGTTTCATTTGACCGCATCACTTGAATGCTAAGGTGCAGTTAACGCACTAAAAATTATGTTTTATTGTTGGCCCGTATGACGTCATTCTTGCTCATAACACGTTACTGTGGCGGAAAACTTTTATTTTTTTAAATATTTCTTGCTTTTTTTGTTAAAAAGCATCTTCTGTGGCTGTAATGGAGCTGAGTGAGATACTGAATCCTAGTTCTTTCAAACTAAACAAAGTTGTATTTTCTCTTCATGGCTTCTTTAATGCACCGACGCTACACAGACTATTAGGCGCACCTTAGTGTAAAGCCCCCGATTAATTTTGACCACGTGGGTATCTTAAACGTCCGCCGAAATTTCAAACACACGGGCGTTTGCGCTTGTCGATCGCCTCCATCAGAAAAGCAGCCGGCGTGGCCGGGAATCCAACCCACATCCCTGACCTACGAATAAATGCTAGTTGGAAGTAGCGCTTGTCTCTGGCGTCCTTCTTCGTCCTTTCGTGTATTTTTTTACGTTTTAAACGTCTACATTACTTAGATCAACATTACGCAGTCATGCGGGATATGCTTCTTTCCCAAAATTGTCTAAGGCTGGGCATAAAATAAAACTATGTGGCACCGTGCGCCTGAAGTCAGAATTTTGCAAGCAAATATAGTACATACGCGAACAAGTTTTGCTCTGATCTTATTGCGTCAACAACTGCCTGGCGTATATATCGCTTATATACCAGAACAAAATTTGGCCCATATCTGTTACACGAACTGCCCCGTTTCATGCGGAAATGCCACGCGAAGATTCACTGGCTATGTTTTCGACGCTCAAGCTGCCTTGCTCTTGCCTTGCCCGGAGAGGCGGTGACTCTGAACTTGCGGTGGGCAGGTGCTGCCCTCGTGCGGTCAGTCCCCGCAGCTACGCGTCAGAAAAAATCCCATGCGCCGAGCCGGTATTGCGAAGGCCGTAAGGGGAGCGCGGGAGAAGGAGAGTCGAGTCCGGCCATGAGTGACGTCAGGTAAAGGTGGTATGTGATTGTACGATGTTCAAACAGCAGTGAACAAGGTTTCGGTTTCAGTTCAGTGAAACAACATGCTTTCGCATCCGACGGCATGTTGTAAGCACTCTCGATATCTTATATTCGCCATACCGCGCTTTTGTCGTGTTGTCGGCTGTAAAATTCCCCAAATAAGCCTTCCAGGACGGCTTGGAATAGTAGAAATCACTAGCCGAGGCCTACGCAGTGGATGAACGCCCTCCGCGTCACCGCTGACGCTCAAATGCCATGCGCCTTTCCCACATATTCGGAGCTTGCCCCACTCATGCCTGTATCGTAAAAAGAAAAAAACATCCCCCTCGCGAGGGGCACGATCAAATGCAGAGCATTTCCGCGGGGTGCGCGCCTGCAAGTCGTATGGACTACGTATTGGTTGTTGTTGTTGCAATTGTTGTCTTCCAGCGTAGACATTGTCGATGAAGTCGATGGTGAAACGTGAAACGTGCCGTGAACCCCCTGCCGCGGCTATGACGCAACGTGGAGTGGCTATGACGCAACGTGGCGCGGCTATGACGCAACACAATCCAACACAATCCACTTTAATCCAATCCAATCCAAATTCAAACCAATCCAAGCCAATCCAATCGAATCCAATCCAATGCCCCTCGCGAGAGAGTGTTATAGCGCCGAAATCGCGCCACCACACGAATGCGTGATGTTGACGTCACGATCACGCCACAGATGTTAGCGACCGGAGCGCGCGCGAACGACATATGTGGTTTAAGCGCGAACCGACCGCGGCGAGAGAGCGCGATGCGAGCGCCCCCACCTGTTCTTGCGCGCGAACCTACTGTTGCTCAGCGCGAACCCAACGCGGTGAGAGAGGGTGTTGCATACGTCCCCACCTGTTGTGCGCCCGAATCGAACGCGGAGAGAGAGGGCGTTGCGAGCGGAGAGAAGGCGAGGAGGACACGGGGAGAGGGCGCACCTGTGGCCGACGGTTGAATGAGTCACGGATATAAGGCGTGTTCGTAACCTTCCATTCTGTGTCGGCTTTGTGGCGCAGTGGGTAGAGCACCATGTGCCTTGCGTACCGCCCACAGAGTCGTGGGATCGAAACCTGGCGCCGGTAAGTAGTATTTTTTTATATAGTGTAGGGGGAGCGATGCGGACTACGACTACGGATGTCAACGCGGGTGACATCGTAAGTTACTGAAATGCTCTGCATTTAAAAGCATGTCCGCACCAGGCCGAGGGTCTGCTGTTTCTGGCCTGTTCCCACTCCCGCAAGCAGTTGGTGCTTATGGCAACAGCACGCCAACGAGAACTCGCTAGCCCGTCGATGTCAGTCGGCGCGCGTTCTGCGAACTCCCCCGCGGAGCAATGAACGTTACGGCCCAAAAATGGTAAATTAAGTATATAAAATATCGGCCGAAAACGAAGAAATCAACTTGTAAAGATAAAAAAGGACGTACCATCGGGCATTCAAACTTGCGACTTCCAGACCACTCGGCCCCGCTCCTGCGCTGCCGGTTTGGAAATATAAGGTATATAATGAATAACCAGTTTTACACTGTTAGTTATAGCATTTCAAGCAGCTTAGGTGACTATATCTTGAATAGCGCTCGTAGAGTAAGCGTTTCCCAAATTTCCCCGATATCTCACGTCTAGCAATTGCATTCCTTACACGAAAAAGCGTTCGAAAATGTCTGGTCGTGCTGCTGACCGCTGTGCTTGTTCACCCAGTGCGAAAAAGTGCTTCCTGCACCCTAACCTTAGGCTGTAATGTAAAAGTCTGAGTTGATTTTATTTCCTTACCCAGTCGATAAAAAGGACAAGACAGAAACTTGTCGTCAGTCATCTTGTCGCATTTTTGCGAGTCGTACTGTCGTTGTCCTTGTCGTCCTGTCTTGTCGAGCAGTCGTTTTGTTGTATCTGTCGTCCTGTCTTGTTCCATCTGTCGTCCTGTCTTGTCGCACAGTTGTTTTGTCGTATCTGTCGTCCTGTATTGTCGCATAGTTGTTTTGTTGTATCTGTTGTGCTGTCCTGTCGCACAGTTGTTTTGTATATCTGTTGTCCTGTCCTGTCATACAGCTGTTCTATTGTCTGCTGTCCTGTCTTTTCACACAGTCGTTCTGACGTTTCTGTCATCCTATCTCATCACAGATTTGTGTTTCTCGTTTTGCCTTGTCATTTTTACATGATGAACACGTTTTATTTTTCTTTGCTATCCTAGACAGTGAACTCTCGCTTGAACATTACATCAGCATGCAGAACGAAAAAAAAAATTACACCATCTTCTCGTGGAGAACCCTGATGAGGATGCGAAGCATCATGGCGGTTCCGTGTGGTTCCATTGTGTTGCCGTTATGTTGAGTGATCTGGTTTTTACTAGCGCCAGCGGGAATTCCGCGTCCGGGTCCACACCGGTGGCAAAGGCACGCAAGTGCTGTTGCGTTACGGTGAGTAGGCGGTGGTTCTCAAGGTGCCGAAACTCGTCCATCATGTTCTTGTCGATGTTGTCTGTGGTAGAATCGGTAGTATCCGTCAGCTTTGGTAAGGTGTGTCACAATTTAGCTCCGCGTTCGTGAACCTGGGAGGGTAGGGGTACCCTCCAGCCGAGAGACGACCTGCAGCGTGCTGGTGGTGACAGTGACTGACCCCCGAGCATCCGTGCTCGGCGGTGTTTATTGCCCGGCCACACACAATGTTGCCCACCGAGCCTGGTGGGGCCACTGAACTTAGCGGCCAACAAATATCAGGGATGGGGGGCGCCACACACTTGTCACACCCCTCACCCCCAAGTTTCTGTGTCCTACGCAAACACAAAACAAAACTTGTCACCCCAGCGAGTAACGGTCTGGCGGTCTCCGTAGTCTCGCCTCTGCCTGGGCACTTAAGGTTGCAGTTGTGGCAGCATTGGGTGCCACCTGTGTCACTCTCGCACCAGCTGTCAGCCAATCCCGGTGTTGCAGGACTTGCACGTGGCGCCACAGTGGCGCGAGTAGCACCAGCCCCTGGTGCTGTGCTGGCAGCGGTGGGTGAAGCTGGCTCCCCCTGCCTGCTGGCTTCCTGAAGGGGCGGATGAGGTCGTGAGGCGAGGCCTCCCATGGTCGGCGTGCCGGTGCCAAGTGGTCTCGTCCGACATGCGGATGAGCAGCGACGACGCACTGGCAGGACAGACCACGTTCCCGGCAGACCAGGGTGGACCCGGCCGGAAGTTCCTGGAAAAGACCGGAGCCCAGACTCCGGCAAGGCCCGAAATGCGGTGGGCCCGTGGCCAGGCAGTCCGGCTGCGCCAGCAGGGGCGCCAGCACCTGCTCGGGCGCGTACGGGTCCCCGCACAGCATGCACAGCATCAGCCGCAGGTCCGGCCGGGGCCCCGCGGCCGCGGCCAGCGCCTGGTAGATGTGCAGCCGGCCCGCCCTCCGCTCGATGCTCTCCACCAGCGAGCACAGCGCCTGCTCCAGCCGCACGGGGTCCAGGCCGCCGCCGTCGTCCACGAAGGGGCACTGCAGGCTCTTGGCCCGGTTGATGCCCTCCTAGCGCAGGCAGTCCCCCTTGGCCCGCAAACACCATGACCAGGGGCAGGTCGTGGAAGGGCAGCCGGTCCTCCTGCTCCAGGTTGGCCAGCAGGGTCTTCTCGAGGCTCTCGCGGATGTACTCCAGCCCCCGCTGGCTGGCGTACACGCACAGGCAGCCGTGGGGCAGGGGCTCCGTGCGGAACGAGTTGTGCGGCAGGCCCACGTCGCCGTCGATGACCCTGAAATCCAGCGCGTACTGGGCCTTGTCGTCGAGCCGGAAACCCTGCGGTAGCACCTGCCGCATAGCCTGCGCCACCTGCTGGGCGCTGCCCCCGGCACCCAGCACCCCCACGTGCAGCAGGCGGTCGTTGGCGCCCAGCACCCCGCCGCCGTTGGTGCCGGCGTTGTTGCCGGTGCAGCAGCTGCTCGATGACGCCGTCCATGCAGTCAGGCTGGGCGGGGCAATGCTCCCTCTCGCACATGAATGCTTGCCGCCGTGCCGGTGAATGGGCCCACCCCGGGCTGGAACAGGGCCTTGAACTTGGTGAGGAGGCCGGGGACGCCTGCCACTGCATGCACTGCTTCCAGGTACTCCGGCAGCCTCACGCCCAACGCCTGGATCCAATTCCTGCCCAGCAGCGTCGGTGACGGCCCTTTGGTCAGGAACAGGGGCAGGGTTGCCTCCTTGTCGCCAAGGCGCACGCTGACCTGGGCTTGACCCTCGACCTGGGCGAGCTGACCGGAGTAGCTGCGCAGCATGACGCCCGACGCCTCGACGGACATTCGTACAGTGATAATTAAAAACAAAATTTGTACAATCATGTGATATACCAAGTCTATTTAAAAAAAACATCTGTGTAAAAGCAGCATTGAATTTACAACAGAAGGGGAGCAGGCAATCGCAGGCAAAACTTTTCCTTGCTTTATACTTTGTCTTCTCGTTCTTCTTCTTCGGCGGTTCCCCTACGGGAAGATCACGACGGTGGTTGAACGCGAACCTATCTCATGATGGATTCTTTGGTTGGCCAATCCCTAGGGGCATCCTGCCACAATCAGCATCAGAGGCGCTGCGGACGGGGCTGGTTGAGCTGCAAGGTGCGCGGCGCTTCCCGCCACAGCTTTCCCACGGGAAATTCAGCATCCCCCTCTAAAGTTTTCAGTTCGTCGTTTCCGTTGGCGTTCAGCTTCGCGTGTCTTCGTTGTATCAGTAGCTTCTTGACGTAGTTTGAATGAGTCAAGGACATAAGGCGCGCTCGTAGCACTTGCTCCTCGGCCGGGTTGGTAGCGTAGTGGGAAGAGCACCGCGTACCTCCCGTTGCGGCCAGAGAGTCGTGGGATCGAAACCGGGCGCCGCTAACTATTTCTTTTTTTATATAGTGTAGTATCGCGGAGCTGTGGGTGTAAGGAGGAGAGTTGCGCATGCGCAGTGAGCATGTGGACGGCGCCGCCATCAACGACGCAGGACCAGGCGAGCCTAAGAGATGCTCCGCATTTAAAAACCACTTGCACAGGGTGACGCTTTCAAAGAATATAGATTCTGTGATATAGTTAATTACATTTACATTTACACCATAGAATCTGGCAGATATCCGAAACAAAAGACGTTGAAACCGATTATTCAACTAGAAAAAAACAGTGGCTAGGTGAAGGTGCGACTATTTCCACCATGTGAGATTAAATTTGGGAATGCATCAATGATGGAATAGTAAGTTTAGACGGTTTGATCTGGACCTGTCACCCGGACAAGTGACCACGCCTTTCAAGAATTTTCCACGTGGTCATGTGATAGGAATATTGAGCTTCTTACGCAGCATATAATCTAAGTAATTGTAACGTGCACTTTTTTCACTGCATTTCTTTTTATGGCATGCGTG
This sequence comes from Haemaphysalis longicornis, assembly GCF_048455015.1. Lineage (NCBI taxonomy): Eukaryota > Metazoa > Arthropoda > Arachnida > Ixodida > Ixodidae > Haemaphysalis > Haemaphysalis longicornis. The sequence continues at coordinate 160,645,667 of NW_027526385.1, forward strand.
ATTGCTAGTATATAGCAAAAAAAGAAGACAGTCATGCAGTAAAAACTACGCCAGCAGCAGTATGCAGGCCATCAAATACTTCTGGCTGTCATTTGTAACTAACAGCAACTTTAAGGGCATTGTTGAATTTGTAACAGGTCTAATTTTGTATTACCGATGCCACACTTAAACATATACATATGAAAGAGTATTGCATTGTCTATTATTTCCAGTAGCATGATAATAACCTGATTACATGAACAAATATATATGCACCTAGCATCCTTGCACAACCGCTAATCCAAACCAAAGGGACTAAAAAATTAAGATACAAAAAACATTCTGAGGCAATTTTGGCCCCTACCAGGAATTTAGGAGTTTTTCATGCTCCACTTACGTGTTCAGGAAGACAACCATTTTCTCACAAAGCCTGTAAACACCAATTCCGCCTCATGTAACCACTGCACAGCTAGACAAGGTAGACTACTTTTATACATATTCTTCTAATGAATGAAGTAAAAATAACAGAAACCTGGAACATCATGGAAAAACAGTGCGAAGATGACAGAAAAACGGCGAAGACGACTGTCATCTTTGCACTGTTTTTTTTTTCATAAACCAGTACCAACTAACCCAACTGACAGTCCTTGTGCAGAAAGCTGGAACGCACAGTACCTTTGCACAGTGCTTTTCTTCTGCTCAGCGGCGGAGGTCGGCACACTTCTGTGCCAGGTAGCGCGTCAACAACTTTTGTCGCTTAGGGAGGTCCGCCTCTGCAACACCCTTCAGCGTTAAGAAACGCCAGAAAGAATATGCAAATATAGTAGTATAAGTGCCTGTTATTGTGCCTGCTCGGCTACAAAGACCATATTTTTTTTTTGTTTTAGCAGTGAAGCTGATTAGCAAATCGGAATTTTTCATGTCCACACTACAAACACCAAAAAAATTTCAAAACACCCGTACGTGAGCGCACGCCTCGCGGCGATCACCCGGCAGTTCACAATACCCAAAAAAAATGCCGAGCACTCACGTGCACATGCCGCGCGACGGCTGCCCATCGTTCCCGGCGCACCTTTTTTTAAGCCAAGCATACCCCCTTAAAGAGATTGACCAAGATGGTGGCGACCGCCTATCAGTTAAAAAAAGCCAAGTAAATGGCGAGAGCGCGTGTATGTGCGTCGTGGCGATCGCCCAGCATCCCCGGAGCACGCTTGCAAGCAAATAAGCATACCTACTTGGGGGATATTGGCCAAAAAACACTCCTTCATTCACCGCTATCTCTTCGCTATCTCTTCTCCCACCATAAATTGGCCTTTGACTTTCCTACTAGCGTACCAGTCAGCGAAGCGTCACATGTGCACTTGTGCAGCGCTTGTGTGGAGTGACCCGGACTCGGAGCTTGATACAGTGTACAAACTAACATAGTAAAGAAAGGCACATTCTTCTATTCACAAACGTGTTGTGGCTTATTTTCAACTGAGCGAGCGTATTGCGACTAACCGCTGGGCCGGCTGACTCTGTCGGAAGGTCAGCTAGCCGTGCAGTAGCGCCGTTAAGCCTGACGTCACTAGAAAACGCCACAGAAAATGGGTGAAGATTCAGACATAAGCACAGCATTTTTTAATAGATTTTTCTTATAAATAAAGTCGCGTAAACGCGCCCAGAGTGGTCGAAACATGGCCTAGGGACTCTGGACTACAATTTGCGCTAGTAATCCCGCAATGCTAACCAATCACTTCAGTGTCCCTTTAACTGCCCGGCGTGCACAGGCAACACTGGTCCACCGCCTGCGGAAGGCGCGCAAATAGCCGAGAGAACTGGTTTGTTAGTATTTTCCTTCTTTGCCGTCTGCAAATAAGACGTTTTTATTTTCCCCGTCCTGGTAGCATCCATTTTATCAGTGGGCTGTGCTAGCGGCCCTACAATTGGCGGACTCGACAGGAACATGTAACTGCGCATGTGCTACACAGCCCAGGACATGATCTGATCGTATTAAAGATTAACGGATGAAAAGGTTTTAAACTCTGCAGCAGCGGTGGCAGCACAGCTGATAAGCAGCCGACTATCCCCGCATTCACGCTATCCCGCAGTTGTTGGCACAAGCATGCGCCGACTCCCTCCCATCGCTGCCACTTGCATGGCGGCAGCCGCGTGATGGGTGGCTTTCGCGCATGATTTTATTACTCAAGATTGCGGATGGACACGGAACTCTTCTCCTTGAGGCACAAAGTACTAGCAAAGAGGCGTGTCTTTCGGGGCCGATTAGGGGTCCCTTTTGCGATGAAAATTTCTGATGAGGAATTCTGTTGTATGCGCACACCGGGCGGCCGCGTCATACCAGTTAATAAAGACTATATTCTTTCTTGGGCAACTTAAACCCCGAAATTTTGGTCTGTCTGTATGTCTGTCTGTCTGCCTGTGACTCGATTCAGCCACCCGGCCAAAGTAAAACGTACACTGCGCAATATTCTTATATACTCAGAGCCAAATGTGAGCGTCTAAGCCCGGTTTATATGTTCATACTTGTCAACTTTGTTGAACATGAACAAGACATTACGCAAATATAACACTGAAAATTCATACACAAGGGATATTTACTGTGTTCCTTTATTTAAATTCAGGGATGCTTGGTTTTTTAGAGCAAATGATATTTTACATCTACTGCAGAAAGCCAAGCACCGCCTGCTCTTGCCCGCACCACCTACAGGCGGCATACGAAAAATCACGCGGAAACAGCAACGAAAGGTTCCACTAACTAGATTCCACGTTCTGCTTGAAATGCACGTGGAGCACAGCAACGCGGTTCTATAAACCTTGAAGTCGGCCGCCGCGATTCACGCGCATCTCCGCCGGACTGCAGCGCTGCCATCCAGGAACGAGGCCTGTAGCACTGGAACGCAGTAAATTCAAATCGCCTTGAGCAAACCCTTGTTGTGTTTACCTTGGGATGAGCGCGACGATACAAAACAGCATAAGAGATGAGCGGGAAAGCAAAGTGGGGCATCTCCTTTGCAAATGTCTACAAAAGACTATTCTCTTTTGACATTTGCAACATAACGAGCAGATACGCGGCCAATTTTTTCAGAAGTTTTCTTTCCTAATTAAATCCTTATTTATTGCCCTAAATAGTCTTATTTTCTAATTTCATAGCATTTAAATGTTTATAAAACCCGTCAAATACCTGTTTAGACTGATATAAAAACTTTAGGTGGCGCTGGATGCAAAAAGAGTTCTCTGGAGAACGCGTGCCCGCCATACAACTTTTTCATCGCAAAAGGAACCCGCGCTCTCAATTGGTTTTCCCCCGCACGACACACATTTACTTTCTAGTGCGCTGAACCCCGGGGGGAGCTATACACACAGGAGCTCTATTGACGGTTGCCCCAGCTCCAGCTTCGCAGCGCGTTCCGAGTAGCGGGCATCATCACTCATAAAAGCGGCTTTAACTGGCGTCCTACCTTACCTACATGGAAACAAATACTACTACAAGTAACCGCAAAGATTACTCGGCAACCAGAAAAACTCGATCTAACAAAATGCAGTCAGGAATCTGTAATTGTGGTTTCAGAAAAGCGAGATGAAGTCGCCGCTTCAGCAGCAATACAGCGGCCACGCGGTGTTTGGGAAAATGTCTTACAGCCTGTTGCAATCCGAATTCGGTTCAAAAATTCCATTATTTTTATTCTCAAACATGAAACTGCGTGACTCTTTGTATATATTACGCTAACTTATTCGAAGCTATTCACAAGAACAATTTTAAAAACGGTTGCGGATTAGCTCAGCTAACCTTGGATATGCAAAGTAAAAGCTTGGGTATCGCTCGGTTAACCTTTGATGTAGCTGTATTGCCGACCACGGCTCAAAGCCCTTCGGTCCCTCGGTCCCGTGCAACGCTCACAGAAGGATTCCCGGCCTCGGTTTCATTCTCGGCGCACTCGGCGTTCCTCTTTCACGGCGAACTCAGCTCAAGTTTAGTCATATAGCCTGAAAGGACTTAGCGGAGCATGCGTGGGAGGCTCCGGGTACGGTCGACTGCCGGTGAGCTGAGCGGCCATTACCCTCCGTGGCCGCCGCCGCTACGTGAGCAGAAGGACTGAAAACGGGGCCTTCTGCGCAGTGCCGACAACGGGCCCGGCGAATCACGCGATGCGCTACGAGGGGTGTGTCGCCGGGGGTGTTAACTTCCGGTCGAAGGGTTAACTTCCGCATCCTCCGCGAAACCGCTGGACAAACGTAGTAAAGCTTTGCTTTGAAACAGACATATTTCAAACTTAACCAACGTAGGCCCAGCTGCCTAGGAGCGCAAGCTGTCTCGCTGCGCGGCTGTGGCTCATAAATTCGCAAAATATGTGTCAGTCAATAATTCATTTACAAAAAAGCGTTGCTTAATGGCGCGACCTTAATGACATAGCTGGGTGGGAAACCAGGAACAGGGTTCTTTTTCGAGCGTTGTTCGAGGTTGACTTTTCCACGTAAACTGAATACATTAAACATAATACCCAAAGCTGCCCCAACCGAAAGCACCCATAAAACAACCATCATCATGAAGTGTAGTAGAAAATTTTCTCAAATTTTTCTTGCTTGCATACACAGTTGCCCAGTTGACAAACACAGTTGACAAAGTCCCAAGAAAGACATACAGAACTTCTTGCTAATTCTTAGATTGAGGTATCTGTTGACCAGACATTTAAACCGCGATCCGCTGGAGCCCGCCTTCAGCTCCTTTCAGTGTTTACTGGCGGAAACTCGCGTGTTGACCCCATGGCAGCGGTCTTCAAAGGAGAAAATTCGCTTGTGGTTCCTAAAAGCGTTGAATATAAGCTGGGCGCTCAGTGCCTTCGGGAATCCTGAGGGTGGGACGGACCCCGTGTTCGCTAGGGGGACTGACTCGTCTCTGAACGTTAATCAATACTTCTCGTATTTGTCGAAGCACTCTCCACTGCTTCGCTTTTCGTCGACTACCGCTGAATGCATGCGATCCGCCAATTTTATATTTAAGCATATTTTTGTGATCGGTGATGCTCACTAGGAACAAAAATATTCTGTTCAGAAACATATTTAAGTCAAAGATTATCAATGATGGCCAATAAAGGCGACGTGCGGTTGAAAGCGAACATTCACTGGTGTGGTGGGTCAGTTCGTATGTCCTTCACGAAGCCAGACTTAGCCAGCCACTTGCGCTAGCGGACGGGCGGTCGAAACTAGTACGCACATCCGCGGAGAAACACTAGAATCTCCGCATACACCGCACTGAGGGAAAATTTGAAGACTCTGAAGGGATGTCGTGTTTCAACTCCACGTATACTGCCACCTTATGTGGTTTATCAACAGAAGAAACCGCCCTCCATCCATAAAATTTGTGAGGCATTCACAACAAAGCTAGTGGTGTCAGAGCTTCCAAACGACTGGTGATTGTCAATAGCTCTCAGGCGACCATACGGAAGATGTCACAAAAGCCTTTTTACAACACCGCCTACTAACGAGCTCTTGGGTTTGATAAAGCGTTTTCCTGCTCCTCCCGTTCTTTCCCGCAAAGTTTTCTGCTTGTAAGATCGAACTGGTGATCCGTCGGTGGAAGATATATATGGGTGTACTACACAGAACCTTTCATTTGACAGTTGACTACGCACTCACAAGTGCGCCCTGTAAAAAGACAAGGCGCCAAACGATAAACCATTCCTTGGAAGACATCCGCAAATACTTAGAAAAGGCATTACTGCATGTAAAAGTTTTAGCAACCACACTGAATCCTTTTGAATGTTGCCTAATTTTTACGCCTTAATTTCTCGCGGCCATTCAACTCTAATCAATTTCTTGCCTGTTAATTTCGGGGAGACAACCAGTGATATAACAAGGAAATAGTCATACGGGCCATTAGCGGAATTTAAATGAAGGTGTAAGATGTATTCGGTGGGAATCAGCTTGAATAAAACGAACACAAAAGGAAGATGGAGATACACGACACACTGCTGTGTAAGATGTAGTCACAGTTGTAAAACGCGCCGTCGGAAGTGGGTGATACCCAAAAGCATGTAACATTTTTCGTGATTTTTGTATCCCTCAAATACAGAGGCTGTAGTCCTTCCTCGTAATTTTTTATGGTAACACTCATTGTAAAACATAAAGTGGTTTTTCCGATTCCTTATAAACATAACACCATGACTCGCCTAACCACACGCGCAAAATCCTTAGAAAACGTTGGAGATAGAAACGCCCCAGTGCGGGACGTCTTCACTGCGCCGCATGCTGCCTAGTCGCGCTAAGCGGGGAAAAAATCCTACGCTGTGTCTAAATTGAAAATGCCGATTATTCTGAGGTGCTCATGAATGGTCGCATAATTTTACAAGTTCAGATATTACCATCTACTACCGTTAGTCTACGCGGGTATTACATAGTGCATTAAAGCACCTACCACTGCCCGTAGCCGCCGCGGTCCCCTTTGTAGCAGGTAATGACGTCTTCTTTCACCGATGATCAGCGCCACGGCGGACGGTGTGGCTGAAATGGAAACTAATGGGGTCACTGGCGGAGAAGCGCATTCGGCACTCGGGAGAGAGAGAGAGAGAGAGAGAACAACTTTATTTAGCCGAACAAAATTGCGGTGACTACGTGCCGGATAGGGTGGTTCTCTCTTCACGGGACCCATATCCTACCGCGGCTGCCTGGCCCTGGAGATCAAGACGAGCTGGTTTTCCAAGGTGGGGCTGGTTAGCAAGGTCTCCCACCGTTCGTTAAGGGGTGTGGGAAGGGTGGTGGAGGGTTGAGTAAGGGGTGGGGGGATTGTCTCGGTGAAATCGCACTCTCCGATGACATGCCGGAGCGTGCCCAATTGCCCACAGAAGCTACACTTTTTCTCGTATATCTCTGGTTACATGCCGCTTTGGAGATACGGGTGCGGAAAAGATTCTCCTTGTATTTGCCTATAGATCGTTTGGTGCGCTCTGCTGAGAGATTTATACGGGTCAGGGTACCGCCTTCTGCCTTCCCTGTAGTGGCTGGTGATGTCCTTGTAAGTCGTTATGGCGTGCGGCTCGTGCTCGTCTGCCTGGTGTTCAATTTCTCGGGCAAGCTGGTGGGCGAGTTCGTTGCCTTCCAGCCCTGAGTGAGCCGGTGTCCATATCAGTTCGACTTTCTGCTCGGGTATACGGCGCATTCCTCCCTCTAATATTATAAGTACCGTCAGGGACACCTGCCCTTTTCTATAGTTGGCATACGCTTTTTGCGAGTCCGTGATTATTTTGCTCGCGTTTGGCAGCATGAGCGCCAAGGCTATTGCCGCCTCTCCCGCTTCTTCCGGGAATGCCGTTTTGAGAGATGCGCACGTCACCATCACGTCTTGCGTCGTGACCGATATCGCGGCTCGTGTCGAAAACTTGGGTAGAGATGCGTCCGTGTAGAGGGTGATCCCCGTCCCATCTTGTTCTTCCGCTTGTCTCGGCGTTTCGATGACGGCCTTGACCCTGGCCTCTCTGCGCCCGTCGTTGCGACCCGGTCTCATGTTTCGGGGCAGGGGTTTGCTCTTTCATTTTCTGTGCCCACATCTTGGGTAAAGGACCCGTTTTCTTGTGGTCGGCCTCTTGCCAGCCCAGCTTGGCCAGTACCATTCGGCCCGCCAAGGTTTGGCTGAGCCGCACTCTCTGGGTAGACAGGTGAGCTTCTACCAACTCTTCCACGGTTTGTGTTTGGCCATGCCTAGCAGCTTCTCGGTGGACGAGTGACGCGGGATGCCTAGTGCCACCTTTGTTGCTTTGCGTAGGATCGCGTTCAGTTGGTCTCTGTCTCTATTGAGTAGCTGTAGGTACGGCACCGCGTACACGATGCGCGACGTCATAAGGGCCTGGACCAGCGTGAGCACGTCGTCTTCCTTCAGTCCTCTTCGCCTGTTTGTGACACTTCATATCATGTTCTTGACCTGTTCCGTGGTGGTCTTGATCTTTCGTAGCGCCGCTAACGCCTTGCCATTGTTCTGGAAGATCACTCACAAGATTCTGGATTGCGTGGTCGGCGTTATATTCGTCCCGTCTATGGTAATACGAACATTCTCTTGCTCTTCTTTCTTTCTTCGGGGCTTTATGATTAGTAGCTCTGATTTTTGTGCCGAGCATTCGAGACCACATGTCTTTGCATAGTCGTGTACTGTGTCGGCCGCTCTTTGAAGGGTCTCTTCCATCCAGCTCTCCGACCCCGCTCTAGACGTCCACACGGTGATGTCGTCCGCGTAGAGAGCGTGGTCAATGCCCTCCATGCCTTGGAGCAGGGCTGCGTATTCCGGTTTCGGCGATGCATCACCCACGAAAGGGAGAAAAGGAGGAGTGCGAGAGGGAAAGGCGAAGGGTTGCGGGGCTGTTCTGCCGGCGCACACACTCCCCGCTCTTGGCCCGGCGGCCGGCCGGCAGTGAATACCCATTTCTTTCCTCCATGTGAAGCAGCAAGTGTTTCATTCGCGCGTTGGATTTCGCCTTCTGGGACGGCTGCGCTGTTATTCAACCACACTCCTAGATCTGTATATTTTAACGAAGTTAAAAGAGCTTCAACTGTGTCTGTGTTGGATTTCGCGTCCGCTTGTGATACCCACCGCTGTGCATTTCGAAGTGCTTCAACCGGGTCGTTTGATTAAGTTTTACGCTGCAACAGTGTTCTAGGTAATAAATACTTTGTAATCCGTGCTGTTTTGCAATCGCAGTGTAGCATTCGCAAATCGTCGCGTGAACGGTTGCTACGCAAGCGTGCATCCACAGTTCACCCTGTGATCGGCCGCCGCTGTGAAAGTCAACCTTTATTATGAATGAATTCCTGGAGTTTGACAAATAGAAATTTAGCCTAATGCCCCATAAAGTTGGGCCTAAGTCACGCTGGCCCTAAGTCACGATTATACGCGATAAGTATAATCACTTGTAGCCCACCTTGAACATGTTGGTACTCAGATTTTCTGACGATTGCTTTCAACCTTGCCACGATGGTTGCACTTTGTGCCCTGCTGCTTCTTATGCGATCGCACAAACAACCGGGTAGCTTGTTTTGTTTTTTTTTCTTTATCGTATCTAGCGCTCCGCACAGACGAAACGGCAGTTGGCACTAAAGTTTTGCCCAGGCAGAATTAGAACTGTCAAATACTCCTGCTCTGATCTTCGCCTCTGACACGCACCTTTGCACCGGCTCCTCTTCGCGATCGTGTGTTCACGGGTCTTTTTCTTTTTTGCTTGCAAGCCCCAATGGTGCTAGCACCCACATTTATTTGCGAGCCTATGAAGCCTCCACTGATGACTTACGTTTGTCCACACACACTGACCAAAACAAGCTACAAGGGGCTTTGGTATCCAGTATTCTTACGCTGGAGCATGCTTCAAGGCATGTGATCACAAAAGCACTTAACTTTACAGCAAATACAGGTTCTCAAATTGACTGAAAAACTGAAACATAACATTAAGCCTTATAAATATTTACCTAGTACGTGTGCTAGTTCTGCATCAATTGCTAAAAAAAAACCCACAACACATGCTAATGAACTGATCATGAAAAAGTGACGTAGTGAATAGTAAATCTGTCTACTGAAAGCAATTTTTTAATAAAACTACATATTTGAATATAGATTACATGTTGCAATGTATGGGCATATGAAACAGCAGAAACGAAGTCCCAAAGCTCGAAAATTTTTTATTAAATGCTTTATAACCTCAAATATACATACAACATTTTACGTGCCCATCACGGTTTAGGCCAGGAACATCTTGGCTCAAAACTTTCCACAATTTCTCAGTCAGCACCTGCAACACCAAAAGAAACAAATAAACGCTTCCTTTTACAACCACACCGCAAACGTCAAGTGAATCTAAATTCACAATTGATGGTGTATTTTTTCCCATATATGGCTACATTAATATGTACACAAAAGTTAGTTTAGCCTGCTTTTGAACTATTCTAACTGCTTATTCTGAATTTTTTTTCTACGTGACACGAGAGATCCTTTGCTGATGCAGTCTTGTGTCTAAAACCTGCTTTAGTCCCTTCACACCAAACGGTATTTTTGACTTTTTTGAGAATTTGTACAAGGCCAAATAATGGCTTACACTAGTAGGATTAAAGTTCTGAGCTAGACTGCTTTGATCTCTGATTTCGTTAACAAACTGCACTGCCTTTCCCAATAGCTAAACAGGTGCTTACAGTGTATCTGACAGAACAGCTGTCACGCAATGGCCATACAGGACAACTGGGTCGGTTTATCAGTCAGGAATTATATGAGGGGGCACTAGGCTGAGCCCCGCTCATCGCACCACTGCTGCAAAAACAAAGTGGAAAAAGATTCTATTTCGGGGGTTGTAGTTGCCGAGGCCACTCTTGGGCTGTGAAGCGTGACACAGTGCTAGGTTCGATACACGTTAATCCTGACATTTGGGTATCTTACCTCGCACTGAAATCTCCACACACGGGCATTTTCGATTTTTTTCTTTTTGCCTTCACTAAAAAAAAAGAAAAGAAAAAAGTCCTTGGGCTCAGCTGCACAATGCTTTAGGAACTGCGGCTGCTGCTCAGGCACAAGTTGGAGCCATTACTTAGACTAGGCACAAATCCTCAAGAGTTGAAAACTGATTTCAGCGCAAAGCAGCAAAACAGCACTTTATTAAAAACAAGAGAAGTGGGAAAGACCTTATAACAACACGCGCTAAAGAACGACCTCTTTGAATAAACACAGTGTCACATTGTAAATCGTCAATGCCTGGTTAGCATATCCTTCATGCACAAGTATACTTAGTTGCTCCTTTAGACCAACAACGATGGCCAGAAGAAGTCAGGCTGCTGCCTTGCACGCCTTGTACTTCCTGCTTCGCCTTAATATTACCATACGTTAGGAGCCAAGTATCTGAAATACCCATCTGTTTGATGCTTTGGACGTGCCGTGTAGGTGTTGTCGTGCAGTAATCCTCATTGGACGACGAGAATGAATGCAAATTAAATGACTCGCGAGCGAAAAATGACGTTACCAAAGTTGATCAGTTCGCTACTCTGGCACCGCTTTACCATTGAGCCAATGCTGTGGACTTTTTTGTAAACAACCTGTAATTTCTCCGCGCCACGTAACATCATTGATAGTGGTTGCGGACTGAAGTAGCGTAGAAAACCGGGCTAGTTGGTGTAGATTCATCTTCGCAGCGCACAAATAACGGGACAAAAAAGAGGATAACACTGGACAACCACTGAACCAAAACCGAATTTTTATTGAAGAGACAAATATAAAGCCATCAAAGGTATAAAACAAAGATAAAAACATGACACATGAACCCACTATAAGCAACTGTACAGACAAACGCTCTCAAGTACTGCTCTCTTCAAGATACGCCAATTCTGCATCTAAAAGTGCTAAAGACGAGCGCTAACACACGAGTCAGACATTTTTCGAATTTTATGTGCTTTCACTATACTTCCCTCACCTTTTGTTCATCGTGCGAGAACAGTATCGTTGTATCATGAAGGAAAAGCGTACAACCACAATCTTTGCAATAGGTGGGAAGAGGGCCAGAAGGCACTCAGTGAACTGGCCAACATCAAAGCGACCACACTTGAGAGGAATGCAATAAACCACGTTTAATCTATAAGGAACAACCTGTTTCTCATGTTTCACACCACACCTGTTTGCTCGGCCCTTATTACTAATATTCTTTTCGATGGCGGGACAGCTGCAGTTTAACTTAATTTTGGCTGAAAACACCACATTGATGTTATATCTGCTCCCCATTTCTTTCAAGCGGTGAGATACATCGTGCAGGTACGAGATTACAACTATCTTTTCCTTCACAACATCACAAGCAGGAGACAAGTTTTCTTCACCAAATCCAACAACTGAAGACAGGCCGACCCAATGACTCCGTCACCGTAGCCAGCATTTTTGGGTCCAACTAACTGTTCACCAAAGCTAGACTCAATTAGGTGAAAACAAGACTGAAAACAAAACAAGATGGCTGACCTGAGGCAGTTGACAACAATCCCATATTTTGCAATCCTAGAACGTGCTGATGAAGAGTTCAGTAAAGGCTTCTTCGATCGCGGGCTATAGAGCCAACATACATGATTCTGCTCTAATTTTAACAACAGGTCCAAAAACTGGATAGTTCTTTCGTTCAGCGCCTTGGACATAAAGGTCAGCCTAAATGCGTGACGTTTGAATGCTTTTAAAATGTCCACCATTTTTCTTGTAGGGTCATAGTTTCCACAAAGTACTAGGTAATCGTCAACATACATGAAAATTTTAATTGCCAAACCCTCCAAGTCACGTTCCAATACACGGTCAACATGAGCCAAGAAAATGTCACTAACAAGGTGAGGAACTTCAAAACGTCTACAGATTCCAGATCTCTGCACAAAGACACTGTCACACCATCCTACAATACTTGATGCTAAGTAGAAACGCAGAAGCTCCAAAAAGGATTCCACGGAAATCCCGCAACTTTGCATAAACTTAACCTCGCCGTTGTAGACGGTGATACACTCTTTCACAGAGACCAAAACTTGTTCATGCGGAAGGGAGTAGAAAAGGTTTCCAGCGTCAATGCTGAAAGCAGAGCACCAGCCTGGATTACTGCGCGCACAGTAACCTCATTTGTGTGCTGTGAAGATGAAGAAGCTTGCGCAGCGTGCCCTATCCTGGTCCTCTTGCATTGCGACATCTGCTATCTCAAACACGGAGCTGCACAGTGGACACCAGGTCGGCACAGAAATTTTCGCACTCGATGGAGCCCTCTGGCCGACCATGCCACTTATGGTCGTCTCCCATCCCTGCGACCGCAGCACCTTCTGCGGCACTGACGTTGATGACTGGATAAGCACCTACGAGAGTGCGAGCGCTCATAACAGATGGGATGCAACCTTGGGGCTGGCCAACGTAATATTTTACTTCAAGGGCCCAGCCAGACTATTGTTGGTTTGAGACACAGGAAGCAGACCTGACAAGCTGGGAAACCTGCAAATTGACATTACGTGAGCTGTTCGGAAAGCTTGTTGGCCACCAACTAGCCGAGAAGGAATTTTCTTCCCATGCCAAAACCTCGATGGAGTCATCCGTCGCCTATATTCAGGATGGTGTTGCTCTGTGTCACAAGTTAGATGCCGACACGTCAGAAACTGGCAAAGTAGGCCATGTGCAGAAAGGAATTGCTGATGGCGCTTTCAACCTGCTTGTTTATAAGGACTGCACCAGCACAGACGGCATCATTACAGAGTGCAGACCGTTTAAAAATTTTGAAAAGGGCCTCGCAGCCTCTGGAAAATGTTTCTTTGGTTATCAACGTAACTAGTTGATGCATTTCTTTTTGTCATTCCCCCCCATTGTAATGCCAAAAGGCGCTGTGGGAACCAAATAAAGAAAGAAACAAACAAACGAAAGCTCACTGTATTGCCCCACAGTTCACTCGACTGCCTAACACGGCTCCCACATCCTATTACGAGTATACCACTTTACTGGAATGTGCCCTTCTTTGTTCGACGACGTAATGAAAATAGTACGCCGTGAGCTGGAGGCTACAGCTACGGCTGCCCAACTAGCCCCGACCCGTGAATGAACGTCACATTCCATCTCCCTAATCCATGCGATATACAGCAAGAGCTCGCAAGCCACACCATTCCACGCATTTGCTCTGTAGCTCACCCGAAAAACGCTTTCACTGTTCCTCGTGTCTCAACTGGTCCCACGCCATTTTCAGACACAAAATTCCGAAGAGTGGAGTACTCCTGAAAACAAGCCAATATGCTTCCACTGCTGTCACGGTGGGCATGTGGCCCGCTACAGCTTTCGACATTGCCAGGCTAAGCCTTCGCCTCATCAGACGACTAATCAATGCAGCTCAAGGAGGTAATACTGCACCTGTGACCTGGACGACAGATCTTCTATTAACCAAGGAGTCTAAGCCCAATTTACTAGACGTTACTGTTGATGGTGTTGCAGCCCAGGCTCTCACTGACACAAATGCTCACATCTCTGTAATGAGCTTAACCCTCCGCTGGCATCTCCGCAAAGTTCTGACGCCACCCATGCAAACATTTGTTCGAGTTGCCAATGAGAGCACACCTTCAATTGCCGGAATGCGTACCGCCTGAATATGGATTGCCGACCACGATAGTGTCGTTCTCTTCACCGTCCTTGAAAAATGCCCCAATGACATTATCCTCGGCGTCGATTTTTTCTCGAACCGCTCTCATTGACTATTCTGCGGGACTTCTCTCTTTTGAATTTCCTTGTGCCAAAAATGCTCAAAAGCACCGTTGTCGTTCCACAGATTATGTCAATTTGCTGTCAAATGCTGTAACATACATGCCCCTGTGATCAAGCCCACCTGTTTCTCACAGTTATTTCTCACCAGATTGTTCGACAAGCCGAGCGGAAGCTACGACAAGCACGTATCCTTGAGTGCCGCCAGAAGCTACGAGCTTTGGAGAAGCAAACCTTCTTTGCACGCCGGCAAATTGAGTATCTTATTCCTGAGGACTTCCCAGATGTGCAGCTGCACGCAAACTTCACCGCTAGCATGGGAGAAGGCCGTCATAGAACATCGCAAGAGAGGAAACTGCAAGCACTCCAGCCGGACGTGCCACAATGCACCCAAGAGGTCATCAACCTATCTCCGTACACACCGAACGAAGAGGAGGCTAAGGTTTTGTCCCTTGGTTTGAATTTTAACACGGAAGCACCCCCGGAGCCAGGATAGGTGATTTGTGCGGTCGAACGCGCGGTCGGCCAGCTTCCCTCTGAAGTACGGCAAGAAGCGTGCACCCGTGCTATTGGTGTGCTCTCTGGTTTGCTAAGACATTGTGCAAGACTGCATTTATCGGTAGCGGAGAGGCAAGCCATCAGGAGCCTGCGGAATAACAGCAGTATCGCAATCCTTCCTGCTGACAAAGGCAATGCCACGGTCTTGCTAGATAGCAATGACTACCACAAGAAGATGTTGGCCCTTCTCGAAGACCAGCAGACATACGCTCCTCTAGCCCGTGACCCAACTAGCAGGTTACAGTCCAAGCTTCAAGAACTGCTAACCAGGCTTCTCAAGCTAGTCCCTCCGCACCACAAGGGCCTCTACTACAGGTTACTGTGCATGAACGGTTCAGCCCCGGCAATCTACGGTCTGCCTAAAATCCACAATCCTGGCGTTCCTCTTCGGCCTATCGTCGACTTATTGAGGTCACCGCTCTACCGACTATGAGGCTACCTTCACCAAGTGTTGAGCCCTCTAGCCGGTAAGACGCCCACGCACGTCGGAAACTCGTCCTCTTTTGTTTCGAAGCTGAAGAACGTAACTCTAACTGAAGACGACGTCATGGTTTCGTTCGACGTCAAGTCTCTTTTCACTAGTGTCCCAGTGGATCTGGCAGTAGCCATGTGCGAAGAAGCACTAAACGCGGACATTAGTCTTCCCGATCGCACTCCCTTTCACGTCCCCGAGCTCTGTGAGTTGCTTATGTTTTGTCTGAGCAACACCTATTTTTTTTACGGGGGAAGCCTCTATCAGCAGACCCATGGCACGGCAAAGGGTGCATCAATATCAGTTACTACGGCCAATCTAGTTATGGAGGCTTTAGAGGGGAAGGTAGTGGCAACCTTCACACCGGCACCGAGGTTTTTTTGCCGCTATGTCGATGACTGTTTTTGTATTTTAAACAAGCAAGATGTCCCATGTCTTTTGGACAGCCTCAACGCCCAGAATGTGCATATACAGTTCACCGTGGAGTTCGAGCAAGGCAACATGCTTCCCTTTTTTGGATGCTCTTGTTCGCCGCGATGCGGGCGCTCTCTCCTTCTCAGTGTACAGGAAGCGCACACACACGGGTCGTTACTCCAGTTTTGAATCTTGCCACCCTCTCGGCCACAAGACATCCGTTGTGTCGTCCTTGATAAAGCGCGCCGTAGGCATCTGCTCAGATGACAGTGCACTGAAACGTGAATTAGGAACGATTCGCCTCGAACTAATCGCCAATGGCTACCCTAAGTGACTTATTTGCCAAACCAAGAATAAGATACTACAGCCAAGAATGGCCAACAACAGGACATTACGAGCACGCGCAGCCATCCCCTACATCCCAGGAATAAGCGAAGCATTGTCGCGCGTCTTTTCAAAATACGGCATGCGCATTGCCCATGTACCGACCAGCAAGCTCCGCGACGACTGAAAGACCACCAACGTGATGTAAGAAATCATAATCACATGACGAATGCCATTGCCATTGCGGAGCACGCGCACAAACATTCCTACAAGATTGACTGGGAGAACACTGCAATTTTAGCTAAGGAAAACAACACATCATCTCGGCGTCTGCTAGAGTCACTTTTTATCCAATCAACGCCAGCCACAATGAACCGGACGGATGGGACTTTGCCTCCCGTCTACGCATGCTCTCTACGTCATGTGCTGCCTATATATTGACGACGACGGCTTGTCTTACGTAGTGAACAAGGGACCCGTATGTGGTTCCAAAACGTCAATATATTTTTATTCTTGGTCAGTGTTCGCTTTTCTTTTGCAAGTTATTATATGGTCTTCCCTATTACAGACGCGCTGCTTCTGTGAAACGTCACTCTGCCACACATCATCATTACTGCGGTAGAGAACCAAAGCTGCCTTCCCTTTCAGTTTTTCAACTTCAGTTTCACACCTCAAGTCCTTCCCAAGGGGATTTCGCTTGCAATGCTGTGCCCTTTCTGGCATGAATGCTAGCACTCCTGCAGATTTACCTCCTGCAGTGCAGGCGTCCCATCAAGCACCATCAATCAAGGCAGTGGCTGCTTCAGACCTCCCACCGGATCATACCGCCGATCTCCCTCGTCTTCTGGATTCCTGCAAGGACATCTTCGACTTAGACAACCATCCACCAACCCAAACTTCTCCAGTCACCCATCATATCAACACCAACGATGCTTCACCAGTGTACAAGTGGCCGTATTGCGTATCACTTGCTGAACGACTCGTCATCCAAAAGGTAAAAAACAAAATGCTCAGTAAGGATACAGTCGAACCATCTTCCAGTCTGTGGGTGTCTCCAGTCGTGTTGGTCAGAGAAAAAGATGGGACGTAGCGCTTCTAGATGGATTATGCAAACTTAACTATTATGAAGGAAGGCCTTATACAGTGGGATCTCATTGATACAATTCTGCATAATACGTTTTTATTTTCATTCCAAGCCAAAATCCCTTAGCATTTTCGTGCATTTGATACGATCACATTTTTGCTAAAAATTGGATGGCACGACCACGAAAGTGAACCTTGACCATTTTTAGAAACCTTACATTTATTGTTCGGTATACTAGCTCAAACCCCATGTCAACAACCCATGACCTGCATGGCAGCGCCGGTTCTGCGACAAAAACACTGCTGCCGGGCGTGGGCGCTCTGTTCAATGAGGATGATATGTGAGGCGAGGCACTGTGCCATCTAGTGAAACATATCATAATCACAGAGTTTCTCAGTTTGATCATAATCGAGGAAGAATGTTCCAATGCTCTTGGCAGGCGGCGACTTCCCTCCCCAACTTCTCGCCATGCTCTGTGCTTCCCGCTCCGTTCTTTGTTCTTTTTCTGCGCTGTTCCTGTGTTCGGTGGTGTTGCTTATGAGGCTATTTTTGTTCTTGTTCTATTTGACTAGTCTTGTTCTCCTTAGGCTGCCTTGTTGCTGTGCGGGGTGTGCTGCCAGGCTTGTGGCAATGTCGAGGAAACGGAAGGCACTCAGTATAAAAAGAAAAAGTGGAACTTGTACAGAAATTGGAAGAAAACCCGAAGAGGAAATGCGTGGATTTGGCACACAAGCTCGGTTTGCCAGTGTCAACGCTCAACACTATTGCCGGTCAGCAAGAGGAACTTCAAAAGAATGTGCAAGTTTCCGGCCCTGATGCGAAACAAGCACAAGGTGCGAAGCATGACCAAATGGAATACATCCTGCTCACATGGTGGGAGGAAGTTAGAGCGGCAGGATGAACGCCGATAGATCAGTACTACGCGAAAAAGTTGACAACACTGCGCTCTCCTTGGGCATTGAGGACTCCAAAGCGTCTGGTGGCTGGCTTCACCAATTCAAGGCACAACGTGAAGTGTCATACAGAACAGCATCCGCGCAAGTGAAAAATACCAGCAGCTTTTTTTTTTTATTTTTACATTTCCGGAGAATTTTCTCCCAGACTTCGAAAAGAAAGTGCAGCACAAATTTACCAGCTACTCCACTGTTGCTCAATAAAATTGAGTTGCTGACGGAGAATGCAGATTTTTCTTTTTTTTTTAAGAAACTCTTTGGATAATACGATTTTCACATAATGCTTTTTATTTCCCGGTTCCCCTGAAAAACGTATCAACGAGATTTCACTGTACATGATACCTAGACAAGATGTGGCTGGCAACTTGTGAAGGGAGGTAACTTCGTCCAACCAAAGCCTGATTAGTCATGCTAATGCCTCCTATATTTCAATATGGTCTAACACCAGCTACCCCACTTTGGCAGAGCCAGTGGGGAACATTTCAACACTACTGTCACTGTGTACTGCAGAACGAACATCCATCGCGCATTTAAAAACCCTGCATACGAAGCTGCATCGCGCAAAGTTGTTCTATGGCCACTGAATGTCCTCGCTGAATGTCAAGGAAGCGTCCTCACCGACGCGCTTTGGCGTCGTCTATCAGCGGATTCGTATGCATACAAGCGTTTACAGCAAGAACGGTAAATATATTACAACGCCCTTCAAGCACATGTCGGCAAAATGCGATTACTTCGCCGCGTTCGCAGGATTCAGCCGCACAGTAGAGCACAGTCGTAGCATACTAGCAGGAATGAACGCATCGTACGGCTTCTTCCATGTTTCGTCACCCCGTGACTACAGTTTACCTCAACACCAATTTATAACGCACGCCCTTAAGGAGCTTACACTCTAAAAAGCGCTACAACCTTTCTGGTAACCTTGAGTGAATGTAGAAGCGTAGCCACCGCGCACATCACGTCGTAGCTAGCGCCGATTTCAATGCGAACGCGGTCGTCGACGCGGCTACGTGAACGTACCGCTGACAGCCTCAAGGAAAGTGTATTTGGGGGCTCTAGAACAACGTATTTAAATTTAGCCCATGTTTGCGAATAACAAATGATTCCTTGAGTGCTTTAGTCACATTGTCATTCAGAATGTGCCTAGCCAGTTATGTCCAACATACGGAGAGCGCACGGCGTTTGCAGTACACGGACAGGTATATAATTACCCGCCCCTATTGACACCAGCCCTTAAAAAATATCTTACCTTTCGTTTATGACGCAAAAAGATGCAGAGGAGAAAGCAGCAGACTTGAAAGTGAACATTTCGACAGACTTCTGTCTGGTTGGGAAGTTACTGAACGGAGATTTAATTAGGCTCCAACCAATACAATGCAAAAAGTCAAAAAAAAAGGCAATACAATGCAAAAAGGCAATGCCTTTTTGCATTGTATTGGTTGGAGCCTAATTAAATCTCAGTTCAGAAAGCACCAGGTTTCGTTATCTACAAGAAATCGATGCTGGCTTGCGCTTTGAAACTCGTACACAAAAGGCAAGTGGCTTCGGCTTGACGTGGCTTGACCAGTGTTGCTTTTGCCTTGCGCAAAATTAAATCTACTAAAATCCTCTGTTACACCAGAGTTACTCAATATATCCAGTAACTCTGCTGTTACACAACTTTTATACTCTGTTACCTCCGCAAATAACAGAATACGAGCGGCTGTATTTAGCCGGTCGTGTGACAGTTTTTTAGGTGAATTAAGCAGTTTGCACAAGGTAAAAGCAACACTGGTCAAGCCACGTCAAGCCGAAGCCACTTGCCTGTTGTGTACGAGCAGTACGAGTTTCAAAAACCTGCTGCTTTCTCCTCTGCATCTTTTTGCGTCATAAACGAAAGGTAAGATATTTTTTAAGGGCTGGTGTCAAGAGGGGCGGGTAATTATATACCTGTCCGTGTACTGCAAACGCCGTGCGCTCTCCGTATGTTGGACATAACTGGCTAGGCACATTCTGAATGACAATGTAACTAAAGCACTCAAGGAATCATTTGTTATTCGCAAACATGGGCTAAATTTAAATACGTTGTTCTAGAGCCCCCAAATACACTTTCCTTGAGGCTGTCAGCGGTACGTTCACGTAGCCGCGTCGACGACCGCGTTCGCATTGAAACCGGCGCTAGCTACGACGTGATGTGCGCGGTGGCTACGCTTCTACATTCACTCAAGGTTACCAGAAAGGTTGTAGCGCTTTTTAGAGTGTAAGGTCCCTAAGGGCGTGCGTTATAAATTGGTGTTGAGGTAAACTGTAGTCACGGGGTGACGAAACGTGGAAGAAGCCGTACGATGCGTTCATTCCTGCTAGTATGCTACGACTGTGCTCTACTGTGCGGCTCAATCCTGCGAACGCGGCGAAGTAATCGCATTTTGCCGACATGTGCTTGAAGGGCGTTGTAATATATTTACCGTTCTTGCTGTAAACGCTTGTATGCATACGAATCCGCTGATAGACGACGCCAAAGCGCGTCGGTGAGGACGCTTCCTTGACATTCAGCGAGGACATTCAGTGGCCATAGAACAACTTTGCGCGATGCAGCTTCGTATGCAGGGTTTTTAAATGCGCGATGGATGTTCGTTCTGCAGTACACAGTGACAGTAGTGTTGAAATGTTCCCCACTGGCTCTGCCAAAGTGGGGTAGCTGGTGTTAGACCATATTGAAATATAGGAGGCATTAGCATGACTAATCAGGCTTTGGTTGGACGAAGTTACCTCCCTTCACAAGTTGCCAGCCACATCTTGTCTAGGTATCATGTACAGTGAAATCTCGTTGATACGTTTTTCAGGGGAACCGGGAAATAAAAAGCATTATGTGAAAATCGTATTATCCAAAGAGTTTCTTAAAAAAAAAAGAAAAATCTGCATTCTCCGTCAGCAACTCAATTTTATTGAGCAACAGTGGAGTAGCTGGTAAATTTGTGCTGCACTTTCTTTTCGAAGTCTGGGAGAAAATTCTCCGGAAATGTAAAAATAAAAAAAAAAAGCTGCTGGTATTTTTCACTTGCGCGGATGCTGTTCTGTATGACACTTCACGTTGTGCCTTGAATTGGTGAAGCCAGCCACCAGACGCTTTGGAGTCCTCAATGCCCAAGGAGAGCGCAGTGTTGTCAACTTTTTCGCGTAGTACTGATCTATCGGCGTTCATCCTGCCGCTCTAACTTCCTCCCACCATGTGAGCAGGATGTCTTCCATTTGGTCATGCTTCGCACCTTGTGCTTGTTTCGCATCAGGGCCGGAAACTTGCACATTCTTTTGAAGTTCCTCTTGCTGACCGGCAATAGTGTTGAGCGTTGACACTGGCAAACCGAGCTTGTGTGCCAAATCCACGCATTTCCTCTTCGGGTTTTCTTCCAATTTCTGTACAAGTTCCACTTTTTCTTTTTATACTGAGTGCCTTCCGTTTCCTCGACATTGCCACAAGCCTGGCAGCACACCCCGCACAGCAACAAGGCAGCCTAAGGAGAACAAGACTAGTCAAATAGAACAAGAACAAAAATAGCCTCATAAGCAACACCACCGAACACAGGAACAGCGCAGAAAAAGAACAAAGAACGGAGCGGGAAGCACAGAGCATGGCGAGAAGTTGGGGAGGGAAGTCGCCGCCTGCCAAGAGCATTGGAACATTCTTCCTCGATTATGATCAAACTGAGAAACTCTGTGATTATGATATGTTTCACTAGATGGCACAGTGCCTCGCCTCACATATCATCCTCATTGAACAGAGCGCCCACGCCCGGCAGCAGTGTTTTTGTCGCAGAACCGGCGCTGCCATGCAGGTCATGGGTTGTTGACATGGGGTTTGAGCTAGTATACCGAACAATAAATGTAAGGTTTCTAAAAATGGTCAAGGTTCACTTTCGTGGTCGTGCCATCCAATTTTTAGCAAAAATGTGATCGTATCAAATGCACGAAAATGCTAAGGGATTTTGGCTTGGAATGAAAATAAAAACGTATTATGCAGAATTGTATCAATGAGATCCCACTGTATAAGGCCTTCCTTCATAATAGTTAAGTTTGCATAATCCATCTAGAAGCGCTACGTCCCATCTTTTTCTCTGACCAACACGACTGGAGACACCCACAGACTGGAAGATGGTTCGACTGTATCCTTACTGAGCATTTTGTTTTTTACCTTTTGGATGACGAGTCGTTCAGCAAGTGATACGCAATACGGCCACTTGTACACTGGTGAAGCATCGTTGGTGTTGATATGATGGGTGACTGCAGAAGTTTGGGTTGGTTGATGGTTGTCTAAGTCGAAGATGTCCTTGCAGGAATCCAGAAGACGAGGGAGATCGGCGGTATGATCCGGTGGGAGGTCTGAAGCAGCCACTGCCTTGATTGATCGTGCTTGATGGGACGCCTGCACTGCAGGAGGTAAATGTGCAGGAGTGCTAGCATTCATGCCAGAAAGGGCACAGCATTGCAAGCGAAATCCCCTTGGGAAGGACTTGAGGTGTGAAACTGAAGTTGAAAAACTGAAAGGGAAGGCAGCTTTGGTTCTCTACCACAGTAATGACGATGTGTGGCAGAGTGACGTTTCACAGAAGCAGCGCGTCTGTAATAGGGAAGACCATA
Source organism: Haemaphysalis longicornis (assembly GCF_048455015.1). Lineage (NCBI taxonomy): Eukaryota > Metazoa > Arthropoda > Arachnida > Ixodida > Ixodidae > Haemaphysalis > Haemaphysalis longicornis. The sequence continues at coordinate 160,668,259 of NW_027526385.1, forward strand.
TAATAACTTGCAAAAGAAAAGCGAACACTGACCAAGAATAAAAATATATTGACGTTTTGGAACCACATACGGGTCCCTTGTTCACTACGTAAGACAAGCCGTCGTCGTCAATATATAGGCAGCACATGACGTAGAGAGCATGCGTAGACGGGAGGCAAAGTCCCATCCGTCCGGTTCATTGTGGCTGGCGTTGATTGGATAAAAAGTGACTCTAGCAGACGCCGAGATGATGTGTTGTTTTCCGTAGCTAAAATTGCGGTGTTCTCCCAGTCAATCTTGTGGGAATGTTTGTGCGCGTGCTCCGCAATGGCAATGGCATTCGTCATGTGATTATGATTTCTTACATCACGTTGGTGGTCTTTCAGTCGTCGCGGAGCTTGCTGGCCGGTACATGGGCAATGCGCATGCCGTATTTTGAAAAGACGCGCGACAATGCTTCGCTTATTACTGGGATGTAGGGGATGGCTGCGCGTGCTCGTAATGTCCTGTTGTTGGCCATTCTTGGCTGTAGTATCTTATTCTTGGTTTGGCAAATAAGTCACTTAGGGTAGCCATTGGCGATTAGTTCGAGGCGAATCGTTCCTAATTCACGTTTCAGTGCACTGTCATCTGAGCAGATGCCTACGGCGCGCCTTATCAAGGACGACACAACGGATGTCTTGTGGCCGAGAGGGTGGCAAGATTCAAAACTGGAGTAACGACCCGTGTGTGTGCGCTTCCTGTACACTGAGAAGGAGAGAGCGCCCGCATCGCGGCGAACAAGAACATCCAAAAAAGGGAAGCATGTTGCCTTGCTCGAACTCCACGGTGAACTGTATATGCACATTCTGGGCGTTGAGGCTGTCCAAAAGACATGGGACATCTTGCTTGTTTAAAATACAAAAACAGTCATCGACATAGCGGCAAAAAAACCTCGGTGCCGGTGTGAAGGTTGCCACTACCTTCCCCTCTAAAGCCTCCATAACTAGATTGGCCGTAGTAACTGATATTGATGCACCCTTTGCCGTGCCATGGGTCTGCTGATAGAGGCTTCCCCCGTAAGAAAAATAGGTGTTGCTCAGACAAAACATAAGCAACTCACAGAGCTCGGGGACGTGAAAGGGAGTGCGATCGGGAAGACTAATGTCCGCGTTTAGTGCTTCTTCGCACGTGGCTACTGCCAGATCCACTGGGACACTAGTGAAAAGAGACTTGACGTCGAACGAAACCATGACGTCGTCTTCAGTTAGAGTTACGTCCTTCAGCTTCGAAACAAAAGAGGACGAGTTTCCGACGTGCGTGGGCGTCTTACCGGCTAGAGGGCTCAACACTTGGTGAAGGTAGCCTCATAGTCGGTAGAGCGGTGACCTCAATAAGTCGACGATAGGCCGAAGAGGAACGCCAGGATTGTGGATTTTAGGCAGACCGTAGATTGCCGGGGCTGAACCGTTCATGCACAGTAACCTGTAGTAGAGGCCCTTGTGGTGCGGAGGGACTAGCTTGAAAAGCCTGGTTAGCAGTTCTTGAAGCTTGGACTGTAACCTGCTAGTTGGGTCACGGGCTAGAGGAGCGTATGTCTGCTGGTCTTCGAGAAGGGCCAACATCTTCTTGTGGTAGTCACTGCTATCTAGCAAGACCGTGGCATTGCCTTTGTCAGCAGGAAGGATTGCGATACTGCTGTTATTCCGCAGGCTCCTGATGGCTTGCCTCTCCGCTACCGATAAATGCAGTCTTGCACAATGTCTTAGCAAACCAGAGAGCACACCAATAGCACGGGTGCACGCTTCTTGCCGTACTTCAGAGGCAAGCTGGCCGACCGCGCGTTCTAAAGCACAAATCACCTTTCCTGGCTCCGGGGGTGCTTCCGTGTTAAAATTCAAACCAAGGGACAAAACCTTAGCCTCCTCTTCGTTCGGTGTGTACGGAGATAGGTTGATGACCTCTTGGGTGCATTGTGGCACGTCCGGCTGGAGTGCTTGCAGTTTCCTCTCTTGCGACGTTCTATGACGGCCTTCTCCCATGCTAGCGGTGAAGTTTGCGTGCAGCTGCACATCTGGGAAGTCCTCAGGAATAAGATACTCAATTTTCCGGCGTGCAAAGAAGGTTTGCTTCTCCAAAGCTCGTAGCTTCTGGCGGCACTCAAGGATACGTGCTTGTCGTAGCTTCCGCTCGGCTTGTCGAACAATCTGGTGAGAAATAACTGTGAGAAACAGGTGGGCTTGATCACAGGGGCATGTATGTTACAGCATTTGACAGCAAATTGACATAATCTGTGGAACGACAACGGTGCTTTTGAGCATTTTTGGCACAAGGAAATTCAAAAGAGAGAAGTCCCGCAGAACAGTCAATGAGAGCGGTTCGAGAAAAAATCGACGCCGAGGATAATGTCATTGGGGGCATTTTTCAAGGACGGTGAAGAGAACGACACTATCGTGGTCGGCAATCCATGTTCAGGCGGTACGCATTCCGGCAATTGAAGGTGTGCTCTCATTGGCAACTTGAACAAATGTTTGCATGGGTGGCGTCAGAACTTTGCGGAGATGCCAGCGGAGGGTTAAGCTCATTACAGAGATGTGAGCATTTGTGTCAGTGAGAGCCTGGGCTGCAACACAATCAACAGTAACGTCTAGTAAATTGGGCTTAGACTCCTTGGTTAATAGAAGATCTGTCGTCCAGGTCACAGGTGCAGTATTACCTCCTTGAGCTGCATTGATTAGTCGTCTGATGAGGCGAAGGCTTAGCCTGGCAATGTCGAAAGCTGTAGCGGGCCACATGCCCACCGTGACAGCAGTGGAAGCATATTGGCTTGTTTTCAGGAGTACTCCACTCTTCGGAATTTTGTGTCTGAAAATGGCGTGGGACCAGTTGAGACACGAGGAACAGTGAAAGCGTTTTTCGGGTGAGCTACAGAGCAAATGCGTGGAATGGTGTGGCTTGCGAGCTCTTGCTGTATATCGCATGGATTAGGGAGATGGAAGGTGACGTTCATTCACGGGTCAGGGCTAGTAGGGCAGCCGTAGCCGTAGCCTCCAGCTCACGGCGTACTATTTTCATTACGTCGTCGAACAAAGAAGGGCACATTCCAGTGGAGTGGTATACTCGTAATAGGATGTGGGAGCCGTGTTAGGCAGTCGAGTGAACTGTGGGGCAATACAGTGAGCTTTCGCTTGTTTCTTTCTTTCTTTATTTGGTGCCCACAGCGCCTTTTGGCATTACAGTGTGGGGGAATGCCAAAAGGAAATGCATCAACTAGTTACGTTGATAACCAAAGAAACATTTTCCAGAGGCTGCGAGGCCCTTTTCAAGATGTTTAAACGGTCTGCACTCTGTAATGATGCCGTCTGTGCTGGTGCAGTCCTTATAAACAAGCAGGTGCCAGGTATCTCACCGCTTGAAACCTGTACGAGGTATCTCACCGCTTGAAAGAAGTGGGGAGCAGATATAACATCAAAGTGGTCTTTTCAGCCAAAATTAAGTTAAAGTGCATCTGTCCCGCCATCGAAAAGAATATTAGTAATAAGGGCCGAGCAAACAGCTGTGGTGTGAAACATGAGAAACAGTTTGTTACTTGTAGATTAAATGTGGTTTATTGCATTCCTTTCAATTGTGGTCGCTCTGATGTTGGCCAGTTCACTGAGTGCCTTCTGGCCCTCTTCCCACCCATTGCAAAAATTGTCGTTGTACGCTTTTCCTTCATGATACAACGGTACTGTTCTCGCACGATGAACAAAAGGTGAGGGAAGTATAGTGAAAGCACATAAAATTCGAAAAATGTCCTACTCGTGTGTTAGCGCTCGTCTTTAGCACTTTTAGATGCAGAATTGGCGTATCTTGAAGAGAGCAGTACTTGAGAGCTGTACAGTTGCTTATAGTGGGTTCATGTGTCATGTTTTTATCTTTTTTTTATACCTTCGATGGCTTTATATTTGTCTCTTCAATAAAAATTCAGTTTTGGTTCAGTGGTTGTCCAGTGTTATCCTCCTTTTTGTCCCGTTATTTGTGCGCTGCGAAGATGAATCTGCACCAACTAGCCCGGTTTTCTACGCTACTGCAGTCGGCAACCACTATCAATGATGTTACATGGGGCGGAGAAATTACAGGTTGTTTACAAACAAGTCCACAGCATTGGCTCAATGGTAAAGCGGTGCCAGAGTAGCGAACTGATCAACTTTGGTAACGTCATTTTTCGCTCGTGAGTCATTTAATTTGCATTCGTTCTCGTCGTCCAATGAGGATTACTGCACGGCAACACCTACATGGCACGTTCAAAGCATCAAACAGATGGGTATTTCAGATACATGGCTCCTAACTTATGGTAATATTAAGGCGAAGCAGCAAGTACAAGGCGTGCAAGGCAGCAGCCTGACTTCTTCTGGCCATCGTTGTTGGTCTAAAGGAGCAACTAAGTATACTTGTGCATGAAGGATATGCTAACCAGGCATTGACGATTTACAAAGTGACACTGTGTTTATTCAAAGAGGTCGTTCTTTAGCGCGTGTTGTTATAAGGTCTTTCCCACTTCTCTTGTTTTTAATAAAGTGCTGTTTTGCCACTTTGCGCTGAAATCAGTTTTCAACTCTTGAGGATTTGTGCCTAGTCAAGTAATGGCTCCAACTTGTGCCTGAGCAGCAGCCGCAGTTCCTAAAGCATTGTGCAGCTGAGCCCAAGGACTTTTTTCTTTTCCTTTTTTTTTTTAGTGAAGGCAAAAAAAAATCGAAAACGCCCGTGTGTGGAGATTTCAGTGCGAGTTAAGATAGCCAAATGTCAGGATTAACGTGTATCGAACCTAGCACTGTGTCACGCTTCATAGCCCAAGAGTGGCCTCGGCAACTACAACCCCCGAAATAGAATCTTTTTCCACTTTGTTTTTGCAGCAGTGGTGCGATGAGCGGGGCTCAGCCTAGTGCCCCCTCATATAATTCCTGACTGATAAACCGACCCAGTTGTCCTGTATGGCCATTGCGTGACAGCTGTTCTGTCAGATACACTGTAAGCACCTGCTTAGCTATTGGGAAAGGTTGTTAACGAGATCAGAGATCAAAGCAGTCTAGCTCAGAACTTTAATCCTACTAGTGTAAGCCATTATTTGGCCTTGTACAAATTCTCAAAAAAGTCAAAAATACCGTTTGGTGTGAAGGGACTAAAGCAGGTTTTAGACACAAGACTGCATCAGCAAAGGATCTCTGGTGTCACGTAGAAAAAAATTTCAGAATAAGCAGTTAGAATAGTTCAAAAGCAGGCTAAACTAACTTTTGTGTACATATTAATGTGGCCATATATGGGACAAAATACACCATCAATTGTGAATTTAGATTCACTTGACGTTTGCGGTGTGGTTGTAAAAGGAAGCGTTTATTTGTTTCTTTTGGTGTTGCAGGTGCTGACTGAGAAATTGTGGAAAGTTTTGAGCCAAGATGTTCCTGGCCTAAACCGTGATGGGCACGTAAAATGTTGTATGTATATTTGAGGTTAATAAAGAATTTTCGAGCTTTTCGACTTGGTTCCTGCTGTTTCATATGCCCATACATTGCAACATGTAATCTATATTCAAATGTGTAGTTTTGTTAAAAAATTGTTTCCAGCAGACAGATTTACTATTCACTATGTCACTTTTTCATGATCAGTTTATTAGCATGTGTTGCGGGTTTTTTTTTTTTAGCAATTGATGCAGAACTAGCACACGTACTAGGTAAATATTTATAAGGCTTAATGTTATGTTTCAGTTTTTCAGTCAATTTGAGAACCTGTATTTGCTGTAAACTTAAGTGCTTTTGTGATCACATGCCTTGAAGCATGCTCCAGCGTAAGAATACTGGATACCAAAGCCCCTTGTAGCTTGTTTTGGTCAGTGTGTGTGGACAAACGTAAGTCATCAGTGGAGGCTTCATAGGCTCGCAAATAAATGTGGGTGCTAGCACCATTGGGGCTTGCAAGCAAAAAAGAAAAAGACCCGTGAACACACGATCACGAAGAGGAGCCGGTGCAAAGGTAGTCCTGCGTGTCAGAGGCGAAGATCAGAGCAGGAGTATTTGACAGTTCTAATTCTGCCTGGGCAAAACTTTAGTGCCAACTGCCGTTTCGTCTGTGCGGAGCGCTAGATACGATAAAGAAAAAAACAAAACAAGCAACGCGGTTGTTTGTGCGATCGCATAAGAAGCAGCAGGGCACAAAGTGCAACCATCGTGGCAAGGTTGAAAGCAATCGTCAGAAAATCTGAGTACCAACATGTTCAAGGTGGGCTACACGTGATTATGCTTATCGCGTATTCCCAGCGTGACTTAGGCCCAACTTTATGGGGCATTAGGCTAAATTTCTATTAGTCACACTCCAGAAATTCATTAATAATAAAGGTTGACTTTCACAGCGGCGGCCGATCACAGGGTGAACTGTGGATGCACGCTTGCGTAGCAACCGTTCACGCGACAATTTTCGAACGCTACACTGCGATTGCAAAACAGCACGGATGACAAAGTATTAAGGTAATATTACCTAGAACACTGTTGCAGCGTACAACTTAATCAAACGACCCGGTTGAAGCACTTCGAAATGCACAGCGGCGGTCATCACAAGGGGACGCGAAATCCAACACAGGCGCAGTTGAAGCACTTTTAACTTCGTTAAAATATCCAGATCTAGAAGTGTGGTTGAATCACAGCGCAGCCGTCCCAGAAGGCGAAATCCAACGCGCAACTGAAACACTTGCCGGTTGGCGCAAGCGAAAAGGGTGCACGCTTCGGTATTCACTGCCGGCCGGCCGCCGGGCCAAGAGCGGGGAGTGTGTGCGCCGGCAGAACAGCCCCGCAACCCTTCGTCTTTCCCTCTCGCACTCCTCCTTTTCTCCCTTTCGTGGGTGATGCATCGCCGAAACCGGAATACGCAGCAGGGCTGGGAGCGGAGACATCCTTTTCATCGAGAGCCCGTGTAATTGCAGACAAACCCGGGTGCTCGTTTCGCAATGCCTCGCGCTATGGAACGCCTCACGTTTCAAATACATGTGAAACTTGGGGAGTTTTTGTTGGCAGACAAAAAAAATACCGGTAACCCAACCGTCATAAAGCCCTGTTTCAAAATACTTGTGTTCTTTGGGGTGGCCGCTCAGCCCAGCCACGAAATGCATAGCTCCGACCCCTCGGCTAGTCCTCCGATAGGCTAGTGCTCCCATACGGATGATGTAAATAGATGGTGCTGGTTGTGGTGGTTGTTGTGGGATCACGCGGCGTTAGCCTGGCTGGATATGCCGGCAATTCCTCCGCCCAAGCTCCTCCTAATCAGTCAAAGGAAGTGTCCTTTTACCACACGTTTGCTAGCTCCATCTTTTCAAGGAAGCTTAGGAGAAGGCGTGACATGTCTCTTCGCAGCATCCAATATCCCCTTGGATAGATGATGTGGTACAGAGTGCTGTATGGGGCTGCCAGATTTCGAATCCCTGAGAGCATTGCAGTCCGCTTGACATCATGCTCTGGGCAACACATTACGTAGAGGTGTATATCACCTATCACTGCACATGATGAACACAGAGACGATCGCAAGAGGCCCTCCTTGAATAGCAATTTGCACCGACAGTTAAACTTTCCCCCAATCACTGGAACGACTTCAGGCGAACAGTAGCCGAACATTTCAAGTCTCTGGGAAATCCCTATCACCAGCCTTGCGTCCCAAAGGGGCTTACAAGATCGGAGGCAGCATTGCTGTACCGCATCCGAACAGGCCAGTGAAGACCACAGCATGTAAATAGAAGCGCAAAGTTCACTGACATATTCTTCACATAACATAGAGCAAACTGCAGATTGCACTCGAACCCTTGGACGAGAACCCACCCTTTATGCTATGACGTGTCAAGGTAGTATTGCGTCAGCGGTGCGTGCTGCTGCGGGTGAATTCAATATTACCGCAAAACGAAGGCCATTATCAGCATCATCTCACAAAAAAGCTTGCTGCTTGCTAGAAAGGCGATGGACCTCATTCGTGGCCTCCGCGACCGGCTGGCGGCGGCGCGCCATTGCTCCGCCGGCAGGAGGTCCCGGAGGCTGCGCGTGATTGCGCTTTGTATTGTCCATTCTCGCTAGATGGCGCGAGTAGAAAGTGTTGTCGGCGCTAAATAAATTATGCATGCGACAATATCACTCTACTAGGCTCCAAGCGCCGTTCTTCGTGAGCCGTGACGACGCTATCGCCGTTACTACCTAGTCTAAAGTTACATGGACCGCGGCATAGCTGGGTGCAACTAGCCCAACCGAAGCCACTGTTTTAAAGCAAAGCTCTACTACCAGCCGAATCACGGAGGATGCGGAAGTTCACCTTTTGACGCGAGACACAATCCTGCGACACACCCCTCGAAGTGCATCGCGTGATTCGCCGGGCCTGCTTTCGACGCTGCCATCAAGGCGCCGTTTCCAGTCGTTCTCGGTGGCCGATCAGCTGATCGGTAGCCGACCACCCGCGCAGCCTCTCAACCATGCGCCGATGGGTCATCTCGGGCTATGTGACGCATCTTGTGCCGCGTTCGCAGTGAATGAAAGCGAGGCCAGGCCTCCGTCTCTGAGCTTTGCATGGGACCGAACGGCTTTGAGCCGTAGTCGGTCATACAGCTTTTTAAAGGTTACCCAAGCGAAACCATGACTCAACCAGACTAGGCCAAGCTTTTGCTTTGCATATCCAAGGCTATCTGAGCTAAGCCGAGGCCATTTTTTACGTGGTCGTGGCTGGCATGGGGTCATTTGCATAACGGTCCTGAGTACATGAATTCCACCGTGTGCCGCAGAACGCAAGTTTGTTGAAATTTCTCTTGGACAATCTGCTACACCCGCACGTGTAGCGTAGTCAAGAGAATAAATTATGATGATGATGATGTCCTCAAATTTTTTGGCACGTACCCACAAGGGGGGATTGGCCAGGGCTAAACCGGTTAAAAATGTGGGGACTTCAAAACACTTATTTCCGGAAAGAGGCTGTAAAAGGAAACTTAGTTGTGAATGAAACCCGAATTACCCATTAATCAGCACCGCTTAGCAATTCAAACGACCTGAGGCAGAAAGAAAATTTTGAATGCAATTATATATATCCCTTCTTGCAAACCCCAGCTTTGATGCGCCAATAGATAATATAAGTGTTATCGATAAAGTCGACCCCAACCGCTCAATCGGCTCCTTCAAAAACAGTTGTCTAGCTGTTGAGAAACGGCGACAGTCGAGGAAAAAATGTTCGATTGTTTCGGGGACCTGGCACCGCACACATAGTTCTGTAGGTGAAAGTTCCGATCTGAACAGATAGAAATTAAGCCTTGGGACCCTGCAGCGCAGCTCGGTGAAGGTCACCTCGCATTGCCGAGAGCCACAAAAATGAACATTCCACCCGTACTTTAAATGTTGGAACTCTTCAAATGATAAGAGTGAATCGGAACGGGTGGCGTCTAAATGCCAATATCGTCTTAGTCTCGCTAATGCAAATAGAGCCAGATTAGGAATGGCTATCCCGCCCCGAGCCTCGCGCCATGCCCTTGACGTCATGCGCGTGGTGCCGGGCAGGCATTCCCTCAAACATGGTGTCCAGCTGGATGGTGAGTCCGTCGAAGATTTCGCAACAGCCCTACACACACTAGCAGATTCTTGTAACTACGAGGAGCTCCGCAAAGAGTTAATTCGAGACAGACTAGTCGTGGGCCTCAAGAACCATAAACTGTCGCAAACTCTGCAGTTTGACCCCAGCTTAGACCTAATGAAGGCTTTAACCATCGCTCGTCAGAATGAAGCAGTCCAACAGCACCAGGCAGAATTCTTATCGAGCACGCCAAAGGAAGCAGTCAACCTCGACGCTCTGAAAGTATGGCGGAGTAGACCCGCTAAAGACCCAGTTGCAACGCCACCCCCAACCACACACCACCCGAGGGGCTTCAAGAAATCATGCGGCTGGTGTGGCAAAGAGCGTCACGCGAGGTCCATCTGTCCTGCCAAAGACTGCGTCTGCCACAACTGCGGGAAAAAGGGCCATTTCCAAACCGTCTGCCGCTCAGCAAATTCTCTTCGGAACATCCAGCAGGAGCCAGGTTTCCTGGGCCTCATGGCGACGACGGCTTCATCCAAGTGGAAAGTCTCTACCCTCGTCGAGTCACAGACCCTGGTCTTCAAAATCGACACGGGAGCGGACGAGACTGTTATCCCGGAACGACAATTCCGACAGCTCTTCAAGCACGTCGTCCTGACTTCCCCCGACCGGAGGCTTCAGGGTCCAGATGGAAAGACTCTGCGCATCTCGGGACTGGCAAGGCTTCATTTCAAGCTCAACGGCCGAGAAAGCGTGAAAAACGTCTACATCCTACCTGGTCTACAAACAGCCCTACTTGGAAAACCAGCCATCACCAACCTTGGTTTATTCCCGTCAGTGAAGAATGCGTTGGTACCACTTCCACTCTACGAGGAGACCAGGACAGAGCTTCAGCGAATGTGCTTGGAAACCTTCTCGGAGCTGATTCGAAAGCGCTATCTGAGTCCCGAAGAAATGAGCTACACCTACGGTTACAACCAACCGTCGAAGCAGGACATCGAGCACCGCCCTCCCGAGTACATTGTGGACCCGATTCTGTTCCGGCTATCGACACCGCCCTGGATTCCCCGTGGCAGCCCCCTCCTACCCTCGCGGCAAGCAACGCCCGAGCGCTGGAAATTTCTGCAACCTCCCCTAGCAGCTTCCGTGCCACAACCGGCGCAGCGCCCGCACCATCCGCGTGGCAGCCCTGCTGACAGGCACCCGCGGCACCCTCGCGGGGAGACGAGCGATCCGTGGTACAACAATTTCGCCAACAGGGGTGAATCGCTGCTCGAACCTTCGGTCTCCTGGCTGCCTGACGGCGAGTTCTTTCGAACCACCAAGGCGCTGGGGCGGCCACCAGCGGCGGAAACGGAGACGATGCTGGAAAATAGTGAAAAGGCCCTTACCGCCGTGCGAGTGGCATCCGTAGCGCAGCAGCACAGACCATCAGAGCAGCAGCACAGACCATCGCGTATGAGGCAGTTTTCAGACTACACCCCGAGAAACGAGTCGCTGTCCGCATCGACCGAGGTTCTCTTGCCGGGCCCCACAGTGACGGTCAAGAAGCAGAAGCGAGGGGATGCTTGCATAAAAAGCAACGACGACACAAGCGGAGGCGACAGCTTTCACCAGGACGACACGGACGAGAAGCGGCACGACACGAAGTCCATACCATCGCTTCTAAAGCCTGGTTTCTTTTCAGTCCGACAGAGCCCGACATGGCCCGACTGGGCCTGTCGTGCTCTGTCGGGGAGGCCCTGTCGGGCCAAGTTGGACGCCGAGGCCGAATTCGCTCGGCGAGCGAATTCATCCGGCTGAGCCGTCCGGCTGGGCCATCCGACTCGAGTTGGCTCCGCCCATCGGCCTTCGGCAACATGGCGGCGGCGAGCTGCGGGGACGGTGTACGTCGCACAACTTGATTGTGATATCAAAAACGACAACGACTTGCAGAAGTTACGACAGACCACCCCGGTCCTGAGTCGGTACTGCGATCCACGTTTATCGTTGGTCTATTTCAAATGTTCGCGCTTTGTGTGGAGCCGAGGCAGAAAAGGCACCAGTACCAGCGTCTGCAGAGTGGTGCGCCGTGTTTTCGTTCTCTGTCAAGTGTGTAGAGATACGCTCGTCGCGCTCATCGCTAGCGCGAGACGATTGATAAGTCCAAATTCATCGTGGCCCCGCTCTCGCGCGCTCCGAGCTGTCAAGGTCTGTCGCCGCGCTTGGATCATCGATAACGTTCGAAATATGGTCACTGTGAGTGAAAGCAATGCGCAGTGGCGGTCAGCGCTTGTGTACAGTGCAAGTTTTTCATATCAAGTGTGTACGCCGTGCTGTTATCTGTTTGATGTGTCGAAGTTCGGCTCTCGCGATCAGCCGTGTGTGGTGCGTCGCAGTTCTCCCGGATTTGAATGTGTGTCTGTGAAGCTGCGGCGCCGCTAGCTCCGATACTGCAAGAAACACATCGCATCCGAGGGGTGCACCTTTTACATAACTTTTCCCGTTGTATATCTGCGCAGTTGGTAGCGATGTGTGGCGGTGTTTGTGCGTTTTGAAATGTGAGGGTGTTCTGCCAGACTTGAGGGCCTCGGGGTTCATAATACTGCCCAGGAGCTGGTCGAGGCACACCATATCAATCAGCTCCGTCGCCTCTCAACTACGTCCACTGGACAGCATATACTGCTCCGACTTGGTATCAGGGCCCCAGTCTGTTCCGAACCGTCTATTCCTATCCCCCAGCGTATCCGCGACTGCCTCCGCGTCCGCCCTCTTCCGAGGAACATGCAGCCTACCTACCACAGAGGTAGAAGGGAGCAACGGGCACGGGCGCTGGCCAAAACATTTCCCATCAAACCTGACGTTATGTATGTGGATGCGGCAGAATACCGCCATCACGACGCCTTTGCCCTCGCCGTAATTAATAGCCTGAATGACCCCCCTGTTACCTCTCTATCCGTACGCACAACCACCCCTGCAGCGGCAGAGGAGGCGGCAATAGCGCTCGCACTAACAACCCGGCCAACACCTACAATTATAATCACCGATTCGAAAACGGCCATCCAAAACCTCGCCCGCGGGTACATATCATCCGTGGCGTCCAAAATTCTCCTTCGAAATCCCCCGTCCTCCCTGGTAGACATCGTCTGGACCCCGGCGCACACTGGTTTGGGGGGCAATGAGGCAGCGCACAATGCAGCACGAGGATTGACCATCCGTGCCGGTGCCAGCCTCGTCCCCTACCACGGCGCCAGGTCAGCCAGGGATCAGTTAATCACGTACCACGATATAACCACGCATTACCGCCTCTCTCGCCGTCGGTACCCTCCTGCCCACCCTGAGCTAACCAACCATCAGGAGCGCTTATGGCGACTCCTGCAGACAAACTCTTTGGCCTGCCGAGCACTACTGCATCGCATTCACCCCTCGCAATTCCCCTCGCCAAACTGTCCACTCTGTGGGGACCCAGCCACACTGGTCCACTCTATGTGGGCCTGCCCTCAAGATCCCTTTCCCTCCATAGTTAGTGACGAGCAGTGGGAGGGAGCGCTGGGCAGCTCGGACCCAGAGGTCCAGACACTTCTGGTCACCCGCGCTGACAACGTCGCCGCCGGCCTCAAACCGACGGCCACACCGCTCCCGTGAACCCGGTTAAGGCTCAATAAAGTGATTTCTCCCCCCCCCCCCCTTAGTGCTTTAGTGCCGCTGGTGGACTGCAGCGTTCCCAAACCAGCGTCGTGAGTGCTCTGCTAGTTCGCCTATTCTAGTGGCCGCGTGATGTGGTGGCAAGTGTGCTTTGTGCAGCAACTGCAGTGTGTGTCCAGGCTGTGCTTCTTTTTTCGCGTTCAGCACTGCCTGGTTACGTGATGTGTGCTTCATGCGAGATGCTGTTTCCGTTTGGGACTAGTTTTCGTGGTTATTTCACTTGCAGCTGTTGCTTGTTTACGTATGCCGCATATATGTGCTAGGTAAAGCTTCCATGCACCACTATCCGAAAAAGTACCTTTACTAATGAAGCACATGGTTATTGTAATGTAATCATGCAGTCATGACATATTCCTGTGAGTAGTGTTTACACACCAGGTTCACAAAATGATTTCTATCATAAACCTTTTCAAATGCCTATTTACGCTTTTGTTATAGTTGTTTGCTTTAAGCCACACCAAAGTTGGCTATGTTGTGGTCTTCCCTGAACTCTTAAAATGCCAGCACTGTCAATCATCAGTGAACATTCTTAAAGCGGAGTTGGGGGTAATTCGTGTTCCGTGGGCGGCACAGGTGACTTCTTTTGAGAATCCCTTTTTGCTCCCAACATATCCAGTATCGTTTAGCTTGATTACGCATGTCGGATATGAGGGGTCCCAATTTGCTGCTTTGTTGTTTGGTTCTAGCGATGAACTGAAAAACCCGAGCTGTGACTCTGATTAGCTTTAAGATTTTGCCGTAGTGTTCCAGATCGATCACGCCCGGCTCAGTAGGTGGCGATGTTGCCGCTGGCAATGATCTTGTTTTCTTCCTTTCCCCTAGTTCGATTTCATCGTATATCGCTTTCGGAACCACTCATTCCCAATATGCATGCGGGACAAATCCACAGTGCTTTGCTCCGCTACAGTGCGTTTTTGGCCAGCTGCATGGCTGGGATGTCGCGAGCTAGATTTTCTCTTCCCGGATAATGTCTACATACGCACTTGTTCGCGAGGCGTTGAATTTTAGTGACTCAGTTGCGTGTGAACTGCTTCCAGCGGCCAACATCTTCATGAATCCAATAGAGTGCTGTTGTTGAATCTGTCCGTAGGTAGTTGTTTGATGGCTGTTGCTTGAGTGCTTCCAAGATATAGCCACACAATCGACCAGCGAGCAGGCATGCCATCAGTTCCAGTCTCGCCAGTGTAATTTCCTTGCCTGGTGCAACCCTTTGTTTGCTTACCAGAGTTGTCGATCTTGTACCGTTTTCACCCTCCAGGGTGAGGTAGGCAACTGCCTCATATGGCATTGGACGGGTATCAGCAGAAATGTGAAAGCAGTCCGTCCTCCCTCCATTTGTTTGCGACCTGTAGTACCAGGGTACTTGAACCTCAGGGAGATAGGGAGTCCGTCTAGCTACCTTCCAGGCCGCCGTGCTGTTGGTAGGTAGCGTGTTCAAGTCGATGTTTTTACGCCACACTTCGTGGAAGAGGACCTTGGCATGGACAATGAAAAAAGAAAGGCAGCGTCTTCTGCCACGCGCGTGGCACCAGCCACGCCCCCCTGGCAACGGCTGCTGCCACGCATGACGTCATAATGACGTCATAACATTAATAATTGTCATTATTTTATGTAGTGTAGTCCGAAATACGCATTTTTTTTATTTGCAGTACAAAATAACGCACCATTGGACTGCTAAAACTTTTTTTTAACAAACAATTTTTGTTCTTGCGGGAGCAGCCGGCGATGCTGCTGCGCTGCTGCTGCCAGCTGCCGTATCGCGTACATGGAGTCGCGTATCCGAAAGCGTGACGAAGCTCCGATTTTCTCGGGCCGACAACGTAGATAAACCGGAGTTCATATTGTTAGAAGCACTATCTGAAAACGTGAGAAATTTGCTTGTGATTATGTATTGCGTGGGGACCCAGCCAGCCTTTCCAGACCGCAGCAAAATAGCCGCTCTCGAGTAATGTTGACCTGTGACCGCTTGGTTATGCTTGGTGTACGCCGATGGTACCTGCGTACAGTTTCAGCGTACGTGAGACGCATCGCACAGCCGACTGGCCCCGTTCGAACAAGCTACGTTCCACACAAGAAAAGACACCGTCCGAGCGTAATTCTGTGAACCTTCCGACGCATGTCGGCGCGGCGGCATCTGCTATTAACAGTTTGCACCACGGCAAGTCCAGAATGCTTAAATGGGCGACCTGAATTCGCAGTGTGTGTTCTCGAAATGAAGACAACTTAGCAGCGCCAAAAGATAATGAGAATGTACAGTGCCGAGGACGAAGGGTAGTGGCGGCAACCGTTTTTTACTAGGCACATGTGCGCATTACAATTACAGACAATTGCGCCTTTGGTGTCCCCACACATGTCTTTGGTGTCCCCACACATGTACCACGTACGTACCACTACAGTAGATCTCCTCTTTTGAAATATTAGCAAGGAAAACTTCCGAAAATCGGGAAGTTGTTATTTTCTAGTGGGCGAAATTGTAGCTTAAAATTTGTTTTACACCCACGATACGTTTTATGAGCAGAAAAGTCTTGTGAGCATGCGCCACAAGGATCATAATTGCGTGATATTCAATGCTTAAAAATATTTCCTAGTAGAAACCAAAGATTTCGTAGTAGAATACATGATTCTACGACAGTTTAGGACCTGCGACCTTGAAAAGGTAGACTAGCTAGACGCTTCATCTCATAGCCACTGCACTGGTATAACTTTCACGTCTCACTGTACCGTGGTGTACACTATGTTGGCCAGACTTGACTGAGTCCCTCATGCAAAGGAAGTTAATTCAGGACACACACCCAGACGATAGGGTCAGAGAAGAGGCTGTAGAGACGGTAATAGGAAGGGTGTACGCTTGGCCGGCCATCATGTCTAATACACCTACATGCACTCCAGCATATGAAAACCTATGGGTTCTGCACAGGCTCAATAAGCAACGTCAAAGAGAATCTTTAGATGTGCCTGGAATGTGAAAGCATCTACGGATTGTTTGTGTAAACAGGTATAAGCAGCGAGCATGCTGCAAATGTAACTGATAGGCAAACGTCAAGGCTGTCATGGGGCGAATTTAACAAAAAGAAATGGTGAAAAGATCCCCATTTCAAACTACATTGATGTTTATGTGCATGCACTATAAACACAGTCATCAGTATCTTAACTGTACGTAAACACTCAAGTGATATGATCAAACGGAACTAGAGGCCCCACTACAATCGCCCAGTTATGTTTCTTTGCAGTGGAATAGGTCGGTATCTGTTAGTCGCACAAACAAGATTCTCTGATGGCATGGAGAAATAGCTGGAAAGTGGCTATGGAGCTCCAGCTGCTTTACACATTTTCTGTAATACCAGTTATTTGTTTGAAGTTTGCAATAAAGTTGATGTCATCTGTTAGTCTTTTTAATTAATGAACGAAACTTTTCGTGGCCACAAAACAGTGGTCGATAAACAAATGCTCACTTTCTTTGGTGGCTTGTAACGATTCACTAGAATTTCACATGGCCAACCCAAGGAATCCATGGCTCATACACTGCAGGGTAGTGCTAGTCTCCAAAAACATTTGACAGGACTGGAAACTAGCGCGGTCCACACGCTCCATAGGTGGAAACCAGTAGCCCACCCACAGTGCCATAAAACAGCTAATGAATGGAGTGAGTCTCTGCTAAATATTAAGCAGGTTCAAAGAGTAGGTTCGTATTGATAGATTTTATGCCATCGTTCACTGTGCGTAGATTAACTATTTAATGGGCGCAATAGTCATTTTTGTTATTTCGGACAGTTCTTGAAGGGTTGCCTAAATGTTCTTTAACAAAACAAAAAGTGAAAGCTCTCAGTTAGGGATTTTAAAAACATTGTTTAGCCTCTCCAGCAATTGTCCCAGCCTGAAGGAACTCGGCTGATAGTTGGTGCCGACTGTCGTCCTCGCTTACTAGCTCCCTGACCAAGCACATGAATGCAGTGACTAAGAAAGATGGTGACCAAAGTGAGAAGAGAAGGTGGATCCCGTACAACAGCCCTTGATCATCTAAACACCAGAAAAAAGCGCCGATGACTCACAGGCCACGACTAGGGCGTTAAAATGCCTTTTGACATACATTTACAGGGCATTTACAACCTTTTATAAAAAAAATCTTACGATTACACACAGTCCCTCCATAGAAGGGGTTTGTTTTAGACAAGGTCGTTGAAATTTGTTATTAGTAACAACATAAACTCATCATTGGTCCCTTTCATTCAGCATACTTACGGGCTTCGTTCTAAAAACCCTGCTGTTTCTATTTCACGTATAAATGAACTGCTTATGCAATATTCTCTTATTTACTTATGTTCGAAGTAAACTGTTATACCGTAAAATGTGATGTGGCGAGTGCATGCAGGTGTGACATTCTTCAATGGGACATGCGGAACATGAAGCTCAGTGCTGATAAACTTAAATCAGGGAAAATAAAGCTTCCCATGTTGCTTCTTTATTTTTATAACTATTCTCTCTACCTAATACCTTGGTAGTAACTCAACTAAGCTCACCTTTACCCTAGGCCCTTATAATTATTTTGCTCTGCAATTATACATTATCAGCTGGAGCATGCCTGCTGAATTCAGGCCCCAACCACGCTTTGCTATTTCACATTTGCAGCTGTATGAAATGTTGTTCTTTAGGTTTTGCCAATGATTTCCAACAGGCCACTTAACTAGTGTCAAAACCATTTTATACCTTTAATTGCTATTTATAGCAAACAGTATTATATCATTTTTCATAACACATTTTGTTGTAACCTCATTCAATGATTTTGTTACCCCACCAGCCTGGTTCATAAATCTTTGCGTGAACATGCTTGTCTTGCAGCTATTCTGCAGTACCAGACACCACACATTTTGGCTTTCCAGCGTAGCTTTGGTGTCCGCAAAAAGGAATATTTTTCTTGGCTCGTCTGCAGCACTTTGTAGAAAAAGATCACTTGCTGGTTTGGCTTTCCCGCAGGACTCTAGTGTAGTGCAAGAGAGTATTGCTTGCTTATTCCTTTTTTGTTGAGGTTTTAATGCTGTGCATCTTCCAGAAGAACCCTGGCATTTTGTTTAGAAACGGAGCTTCACAGCACAAACAGTGGACAGAAAGTAGAGCTACTCACTTTTTGCATAGACACGGAAGTTTGGCAGATCACTTGTCATTGACAAGCAAGTGTTTGATTTCTGGCTTAAGGTGCAACGCTGGGATAGTTTACTAGTTGGGGGGAAAAAACGCAGCACTGATAAACGGTACTGAAGTACTAGGAAAGGTGCCGTGATCTACATGGTTTCCATGTGTTGGCAGCTTTTTGGTCCAGTGTTTTTCATGAATATTTGCCAGGGGGCCTTAACATGGCCTGCTTTTGTGTAACAAAAATGTCAACAGTGAAGCACTTATCAATGCTCACATGTTGCTCATTGATACCAGAGCAAAAGTACGTTCAGCAGTCATTTTATTGTTAAAGCCACCCATAATCCATACACCTTCCAGCTGTACTGCCACTTTCACAACCACCGACAGGCATTCACATCCACGCACGTGGCCTTGGCTCTAGTTCTTGCACAAGGTATTAAGAAGTACTCTCGGTAGTGGGCAATGTCATGCTCGACACCAACCATTACCCCGAAGTAGTACTTGATGAACTATTTTTTAAGCCTGTTGGCTTAAAAGATTGTTTAAGTGCCCGTTTTGTGGAAGAAAAAGAAACAGCTAATGGGCACACAACACACAACCCGTGAATGTGTTTTCTAGCAGCTGGCTTCTGACGAGACTTGCATCATTGTGAACGAAATGTGGGACATTTTATAATGCCCCTTACCACTAAGTAAATTCACTTGAGCAATTTTCCAAAACAGTTTACACAGTGCGTAGTTAAAAAGCAATAGAATGTGAAACGTCCCCTCACAATTGGAAACTCTTCCTGTTCACTACCCCAAAGGCTTGAACAGTAGACGCTTAAGCACGCTTCACCAGTTGCGAATACAAGCATTAGTGTCAAGTTGAACTCCGCAGAGTGCTTGGGATGGGCCACTTGGAATTTGTGCATAGACTGCAAGCCTCCGAGATAAGCTCTCCTCATCATTAGCCCTTCCTGCTGAGAGTGAATGAAAGTATTGTGGCTGGTTATGTTCAATTCCAACCAAGCCAAACACAAGAGTAAAGAAGGAACGAGCTTATCAAAACACCTACTCAAAGCAGATACAGGAGGAAGTTCTGTTGTCTAACCAGGTTAGAGGAGGCGAAAGGTACTGGAGCGAAGGAAAGGGAAATAAAAGCCAAGCAGTAATTTTAAGCCTTGCCTAACATTTCAGTAAGACTTCCTAAGTTGAAAGCACAATGGTACTAAGCAACAAATCTGAGCATAGAACAATAACTGAATTGTCACTTGTTAACCTTGTGCACACCAGACTTTTAAAGGACTATTAGCAGAAGTTCCAAACTTGGCTCAAACGGCGATCTTATCGGCTGCACTTCTCCCATGCTTGCACAGTTGGAGCTTGAGCCTCCTTGCACAAGAAGCCAGCCAGTCAGCGAATGGTTTCAGTGGTATCTTGAATATCTTTGGACGGGCAGTTCGGCTCCACCCACGGCAGTAAAACTGCGCTCCTTTCACGGATTCTGCAGCGCCACGTGCACAGATCGTTTCTCTGGAATAGTCAGGATACATTTCTCGGCGACAGTACTACTGCCCCGGGGGAAAAATTGCAGAAACTATTGATTGATTGATTGTAGGGTTTAACGCGCCGACGCAACGCAGGCGATGAGGCGCGCCGTAGTGGAGGGCTCCGGATTAATTTTGACCACCTGGGGATCTTTATCGTGCGCCGAAATCTCGTACACACGGGCGTTTTTGCTTTTCGCCTAATTGCAGAAGCTACATGCGAGATCGGATTGCGTTCGGTGATGCCGTGCGCTACCTGACGACACTCGATTCGTGCACACGCTGACACTACGTCGCTCGCACGGCGCGACACGATGGAAAATACTGATCCCTACGTTTTGTAATTGAGCCACCACTGCAGAATCAGAACACAAGGCTTGGCATGGAAGAAGCGAGGCACAAGAAGACAACAAATGCAGGCGCGTAAAGCCGATAGCACGCGAACCGCAAAACAACGTGAAGCTTACAAAATATTAAACGACAACAGTACAGTTCTAGGAGCATGTAAAAAGCGGGGCGAAGCAGCGTGCAGAAAACAATGCGTTAGGCTTACCAAGACGTGCAACAGCAAGTTCACAAAAAATACCCAATCTAAAAGTTCACAAAAAATACCCAATCTAAATGATTACAAGCACACCTCCCAACAAGAAAAAAGCGCCGCGAGGCAGCCGCTGTACAGGGAGATAAGGACGTAACGATGCGTCAGGCCTGCTATTCGAACCACGGGCGGAGAACATCGGGACACAAGACGCGAACACCCCCGACTGCCGCCGTCGTTAACACAAAAAAGTGGCATAATCAAATGACGTAAATATGACGTTTATTTTGTGACGTCACAGGAAGTCACGTGATATATTTAGCTTGACGTCACTTCTGCGTGGCAGCAGCTGTTGCCAGGGGGGCGCAGCTCGTGCCACGCGCGTGGCAGGAGACTTAACCAAAAAGAAAGCCCCCCCTCCCCCTCCCTTCCCAGTGGTTCATGTTGAACCTCAGCGCAAATGACAAGACGCAGTACGATAGCAACAGGACCCAGGAAGCGCTGCTTTGTCATGTCGTTTACGCTAGGGTTCAACATGCTTACCAACACTTCCAAGTTTTCACGTTGTGCCCTAGTGAGTCACATATCCACGCCGTTGTTTGTAGCATGGGCCAATTCGTGAATGGTTCTATGCCATGAATACAATCCATACATAGAGAGGATGTTAAGTGGTCGGCACACGGGTCCCACGTACGTCGCAAAACCTTCAGCACACCCGACAAATAACCGAGATGCATGGTAGCCCGGGAGTCACGTTGAAATCACTGGAATAGCATTTTACTGCTTCAAACATTTCAGTGGCATTTTTGTACAGCTCCACGGCAGCTTTCTCGCTTCCAGCTCCTGTGAGCACGTCATCCGTGTATGTCTCACAGTTTGAGGGTACTGCTCTTTGTTTAAGTGGTGTTGAAGCATTTCGGGAAGTAGAAATAGGTTAGCCATCACTCTGAAAGGGATGCGGGTCATACAGCAAGTCAAAACTGGTGAAAGTGGTACACCCGGTTTTGATATTGCTTGAAACCACAGGAAACGCATTGCATCTTTGTCCACCGGTTTTATGCCGACCTTTAAAAATGTTTGTTTGATATCTGACCCTTGCGCCACTTGGTGTCTTCGGGAGTTCAGCAATAGCGTGTATGCACTGGGCTTTTGGCCGTGCAGCAATGCTACCTACATGACGGCCCCGACACCATATCCACAGTTGCATTCTGCCGTGCAGGCAGCATGTTTCCCGATGCAAAACGTTGTTTGCGGCGTGCTGTTGGTAAGAACGTTCGCGTGGGCAGTGTTTTTTTCTATTCGTGGGTTTGCGAATGCCTTGTCACAAGGAGTAGTCAGCATTGTTTTTGTTTCGAAATTTCGGACTGTGCTGTGCACACTTCTGCAACCGCAGATCCGAAAGCAGGCCGCACAACAAAAGCAAGCGTTTCGCTTTTTTTTTTTCAGTTTTGGAGTGGTAGCTAGAGCAGTGCTTGAAGACGATCTGACTTCAGGCAACGAATTCGCAAAGAAGCTATCGATGATGGGTTTAATCAGTACCGAATCAGGCGTGCCCATTTTATTTCAGGTGGAGACGACGGCCGTCAAAGCTTTCACCTCATACCTTGCACATGCTTGTAACACGATGTGTTAAGGTAGCCGGCATACTTTATCAATGAGGCTAACCCGACTGTGCATCCAGCCGCAGCCTTGTCTACTTCCAGTGTTTTTCGGTGAATACGTGTACATGAAATACAACCTTTTTTCAGGTAATTGTGGGCATCCAACTCTTTTGTCGTCTTCGAGTGCTCTTTAATGACCAAGCGCGTTCTGTGCTTATGCACTAAAGCTTGACGTTAGCTATACAATTTGACTACTTCAAGAACAGCGCAGAGATGAAGTCTTATGGATTGGCAAACTAGAGAAATATGGTTTATCGCTTGTCTCTGCGCTGTTTTTGCAGCACTCAAAGCGTGTTCCATAATCTTGTTTTGTTTATAATTTCCACCTCGTCTACATAAAAAAAAAGCACTTGAAAACTATCGGTCGAATCTTTGTCGACGTGGCTGCACCTAATTTTATATACATATGTCGCGATTGCTTCCGCCCAGAACCTCTGCGTAATTGCTCACCATCATTGGGAGCTTAGGTAGACGTCAGTCATACGATCAACACACCAGAACACTGTTGCCAGAGCACCTCACCGTCTCTCGCACTCCCCAAGAAGCGCGCAGCATGCCTGGGTGGCTCGGTAAAGCCAGTGCCTCGTCCCGCACGCTGCCACCATATCAAATATTGTTGCAGCTTTCGGTGCAAACATTTTCCTAACTCGAGACACGGTCCTTTGAAGCAACCCAAAAATAAGAAAATCAATGCATGGGGATCACACGGAGACAGTGCAAAGCGGACTACGTTATCAGCGCCTGTCCAACGGTTAGACAGGTGCGGACAGCGGTGCAGAGAGCACTGCGCAATGTTTCAAGCATTGGACAAAGTGTGAGGTGAAAGCTTCAAGGCCCGTCGTTTCCACTTGGAACGAAACAGGTGCAACAGATTCAGTACTGATTAGTCCCATTATCGATAACTTCATTGTAAATTCGTCGCATGAAGGCGGACTGTCGTCAAGCGTTGCTCTATCCTTGGCTCCGAAGCAGCAAAAAAAAAAAGAGCGACACGCTTGCTTTTGCCATGCGGCCTGCTTCGCATCTTCGGTTGTAGCAAGCCTGCACAGCACAGTCTGGAATTTCGACGCAAAAACAATGCTGACTACTACTTGTAACAAGGCATTCGCAAATCCACAAATCGCTCGAAAAAAAAACGCTGTCCACATGAACGTTCTTGCCAACACCACACTGCGAACCACATTTCACATCAGGAACGCCACGGCCCATGCGGCAAAATGCAACCGTGCAGATGGTGTCGGTGCAGCTAAGCAAATAGCACCACCACGCATTCGAAAGCCCATTGCATACACCGATAGACTGACTAAATCGGAGGTCAGGTTCAGTCCACTTTCAAAGTTGTTGAAATATTTCGGTGAGTTACTGTGCGATGAGACGTCAAAAACCACCTGAAGCTTGGGAGAGTAACGTGCAACAGCCTAGTGCAGCATGTAGTAAACGGCATCAGCTTCACTCGTACTGTCCGTAAGTTTTGCTATCCCTAGCTGGTCGTAGTTTCTGATCACAGCGTCGGTAGTCCTGACACAATTCTGGGGAGTTTAGAAAGTGCCTTATCAAGTGGTATAGTGACACTGGCTTCCAAGGAAGCGCCTTCTTCTAATGTCCATCCATTTATTTGATCGTCCCGCCAAACACAGAACAATGCAATAGAGGCGTGGAAATTTCCGAAATTTCAAACACTTTGCGAATGCTGTTTGCTATTCGATTTGCAGTGCA
Organism: Haemaphysalis longicornis; assembly: GCF_048455015.1. Lineage (NCBI taxonomy): Eukaryota > Metazoa > Arthropoda > Arachnida > Ixodida > Ixodidae > Haemaphysalis > Haemaphysalis longicornis. The sequence goes on from NW_027526385.1 coordinate 160,692,035, forward strand.
CTTTTATCACTCAAAGTGCTGAATGTTTTCGAGTATTGAAAATTTGGGAATAATGGAGCAGTAAAAGTTGGCTTTGCCGCATGACAATCAAATTTTCTAGCTTCACTGCATGGCATGGCTTCTTTCGTTGGCTTTTTGCATGACGCTGAAGTTGTGCAAAAAAGCTTAACAAGCGGTCATACTATCACACTTAAAAATAAATGAACAACTGTATACCAACTGGTAGAGGTTTCAGAAGTGTCAAAGGCGGTGGCGGTCAAGACCATTGCTAATGACATCGAGGTTTTCCTGGCTTTAACACACCATTTGCTCACTTCTCATTTTTCTTCCACTCAGTTTTTATGTGTACCAACTTTCAGCCTTTTGTCCACCTGCTTGAGGGTCTAGCTTCATTCAACAGCAGAAGATCAAAAAATAAACTAAAAAAATCACTCCACAAAGTGAACACCCTCTTCCAAAACGCTTATGCAGAGGCTGGACGGGCTGCAGAATGCAGAACGCCCTTACTCTATGAAAGAGAACATGTGTCATTTCTTGTGCTACTGCACGCAGCATGCAACCCAACACGAAACAGCGAAAAGAACTCTTGTGCGATTGCTACGAAAATCACTCTTGTGAACTGTAGCAGTCATGCTGACACTGCGCTACGGACAAAGGCTCTAGATTGTTGGTCGACGTTCTATAACTTTGATATCCTGAGATCTGTTATCCTACTACTGCCGTTTTTTCAAATGTTCCTGATTTATTTCATTCTCCCTCTTATTCATTGTTTCTACGTACTCTTTCCAGATTTTTTTTTCATTTACTGTGTTCACCCTATCTGACGCAGCAAGCAACGCCATTTGTGGATCTAATGTCTTCAGTATTCATTTCCCAAATCATTTATCTAACATCACTATCATCATCTGGAAGGCTCCCGCGCAATTACAGCTTTCAGCCCCATTTCACGTGGTTCTTCCACTACACCATCCCTGTTGCACTAAGCTCATGTGCTTGCGCTTTGTGCATAAAGTAACCGACAGGTGTCCTGAGCTCGAGAATGCCTAGATTGGGCTGTGTGTCGACCTGCCATTCCAGGTGCAGAGGCACAAATGAACGGGTGTAGCACTTTTGTCTTCTGTCTGGCGCCAAGCGTAGGGAGAAGTGGAAAAGGGCACTAGAACGGTCGGAAGCTGACTGTTTCAGCTGTGATTGTAAGAGCGTTTGATTTTATGAGGAGTACGTTGATGGTATTGGCATTATAGTAACTTGCAGCTTTATTGGCAGCGGGCATGTGTTTTTGCAAAAAGATAAACCAAGGCGCTGCAAATGAACTGTGTTTTCTACCTCTCAACTGGCTACATTTATTTGATTGATTATGGGGTTTAATGCACCAAAGCTGCACTTGGACTATGAGGCACGCCGTAATAAAGTACTCTGGATTTATTTTGACCTCCTAAATATCTTTAAAATATGCCAAAATCTCGACATGAGCATTTTTGCATTTTGCCTTTATGGTCGGGTCCCAGTCAGGCTGCACGTGCAATCAAAGCTCCTTTGGAGTTTCTTCGGAGCACAGAACTGGACAAAGTTTTGTCATTGAAAATTTTGGCCGCATCAAAAGACATATTTTCGTCTTCACGTTTTATTTTGTTTGTTTGTTTGTTTGTTTTTCTTCTCTCATTTAGCGTAGCAAGCCAGCCTGACGGCTCGGCTAACATCGCTGGTCTCCATTAAAGTTATTCTCTCTCTCTCTCTCTCTCTCTCTCTCTCTAAGCCATTGTATTGGTGTTGAGTGCATAGAATTTTTACTGATTGCAAGAACATAGTGTATGTGATGATGCTCAAGTATCAATTTATATTTGAGGAACCCAGGAGAAGAAAAATATGAATGCTGCAAAATGAAAGCGTTCAACATGCATGGGACTACTTGATCATTACGAGTTATGTGCCTATCGATGAAATGTCAATAAACCGTGCTGCAGTTTAGCGGCATCTAGTGCTGATTTTTTTTTTAAGTTGCATAAACTAACTTATTGTTGTATGTAGTGTTGTTCACTTAACCTTGTGTGTTTCAATTCTGTAATACTTAGTACATTTGGTAGCATTAAACAAAGGAACTCATTTTGTTGTCCCTTTACTTGCCTAACTTTGGCCGAAAGAGGCTTCATTTCAAAACAGAAGACCGTGTTATAAGTGGAAATTACGGAAATGAACTAGATCTTGGTAACTCATTGAGGCATCACTGCTCTTAACAAAACGTAGCCAGTTTTGTTTATAACTAAGGCTTATTAATTCATGTATCTATAAATCTCTGGGGCCTATCTGTTTTTGTACATAGCTGTCTTGTTTTGAAATAAAATTATATCGGCGAGTTTTATTTTGTGTGGGGTATGCACGTCGTGTTCTGTCGTGAGTCTTCTGCAATTAGTGTGAAGCCAATTTTTCTTCAGCACCTCCAGCTGCCTTTGTCACTAATTTTTTTAATTTTTTTTGAAGGGCGTACTGCGAACCAGAGGCCCAAGAAGGAAGGGCATAAAGGTGTGAACAAGATCATAGATACCAGCAGTTCAGGATACAACATGTGGCAGCAATGAGAAAGAACAAAAGGTTAAAATAAACTAAACATTTGCTTCTATGTATTCAAATTAATTAAGACATATGTTCAGGCGTATTTTTCCAGTCGATAATACATGTGGGAAAAAAAATTTCAACCGGTGTGTAGAACGGGTGAAAGAATGAAAATGGTAATGATGAATATTGTTTTGAAGTATGTCGTGGTCTTGTATCTAGGCCAAGTTTGTAGCATAACAACAGCAAAAAATTTAAGGCATTAAGATTTCTTTTTTCCCTAGTGTTTCAATCGCGCCACTTTGCATGAGCTCATTAACAGAATCCGTGTGCCCAGAGTTAGAATTCTGAACAGTGAACAAATGTAAGATGCAAAAACTTTCTCCTTGACTAATATTCGAATCTTATAAGCTTATATGACCTCACAAAGAGAATTTGTGCAATTATATTTAGAATAAATAAAGTCAACAGCCTTTCTTAGAGCCTTTTCAACCAATTCGATAATATTTCCTCTATAGGGGCCTGAGACGGTGCAGGCATACTGAAATTTCTATCAAATTAAAGTAGGGTACAAAAGTAATTAACTTTTGCTGGAGTATCGCTGAGTTTATGCTTTATAAAACCGACTTCATGACCAGATGAGGAAACATTGGTTTTTATATGTGACTTCAGCTCAAGTTGCTAGTTTATACAATAGCTAGACGAGTACATTTCTGAGCTTCGGGTAAGTTTTCCTGAAAAAGGGTAAAAAAGTGTGAGTGGACTCTTTTTGTTGATGATATGAAGGGAGGCTGCAGTCATCCGGTTTTAACCCCGTAGCCCACACATGACTCCAGGAGGGGATATTATAAGAAATAGTGAAATTGCCAGCATATAGCGAAATCTGTCTAGGCTCATTTACAATGGAAATAATTCATTATAGAAAATTTAAAGGAAAGACCAAGGGCACTACCATGGGGACCATTAGAAGTAGGAGGAGAGTGTCAGCTATTGACTCCAATCCGATGAACAAGCAGTAACCCAGGCTGCAAGAAAGGAGCGGGGAGGGTGGGAGGCAGTATGGGAATTGATTTTTTGAAATTAATTTGACCAGACGGCTGGTACTCCCAGTAAGTGCAGGTGGTGGGACTGGCCTGCTCCTGTGAGGGATAAAAAAAAACTTCCATTCTGCTGTATGAATCGCTCATGCGTTCTGGTATATGGCCACCATATGCAGACGTGTACGGACGCCGGCTTTTACAAACCCCGGACCAGGTTCTAAGCCTGTGCTAATTTGCAAACAAAATCTGTAGTGTCGGAATCAGCATAATTAACTGTAAACAAATGTACTTGAAACATGCAGCAAAGCGTTAAATGTGCCTAGCTGTGTTTTCTGTGGAAGTTATTAGTAAAACTGTTGACCTGGATGGGAGCCTTCGTACAGTCGTCCAGAAAAGGTAATCTCGTTGTAGAACACAAAGGTCAAAGCCGGCATCGCCATTAAAAAAAAAAGAAAACACTGCGGCGATGGTCGGTGGAACTATTCCGGTTTTTGCCAGTTCCTAAATACGATCGCTGACTGTCGTAGTTCCACAGGTGCGTAATCGCAAACTGAGTACGTAAATATGTGTTTAAGAGATGCGGACATGATGTTAAGGTAACAGCTATGCTGCCGATATTCCCAGACCAAAATTTTGTACCCTGCGTCGCAGAATTTAAAATACCAGTGCTCATTGCAATTGACGAAAGAAGCGCTAAAATTTGCCGCAACGACGCAAATAGACAGCCCGTGCGCACCGTATCAGAATGGGATGTGCTGAACGGTCGAGAGCTTGTTTCTGCGTAATCATAGAGCGCTGCTACGTACGTGGACGCATGTTACATTGCTGAGAGAGCGATTATGCTTCAAAGAACAGTCTTGCCGCATGAGATTCGGAAAAACGGGAAGATTTTGCGCCGTCGCCGCTTCATATTCCAAGCCAGAGTGACCCTGCCCGAGCCAAGCTGCAGCATCGCCGGGCATGCACTGGTTTATGGGAAGCTCTCCAATGCGCTTGCGTCTACATAGACGTTACGGCTGCAGGCTGATTAAGTCTAGTGAGATCAACATTCGCGCCATGCTGAGGGAAATAAACTCAAATTTTCTCAAATGACCACAATAGCTGATTGAGCGTAAACAAAAAGTACTATAAGGTCGGACGAACCAATCACAATATTCCATTCAAGTGACGTGTTTGGCCCGACACTGCTGTCGGCGTCCTGCTCCCGAACGCAAAAGAAAACGGCCGCCCGACACAAACTCGCGTGTCGGACCGACAAGTCGGACCCGGCATGTTGGATCCGACTTGTCGGACTCAAAACCGTGCCGCGGCGAGCCGGTCCAGAGAGGCGGCTCCGTCGGAGTCCAAGCAGTAACCTTCCTTGAAAGGGGAGGATGTTGGACAATCTGCTACACCCGCACGTGTAGCGTAGTGAACAGAGTAAAGCTCTCCCGCCCCGCGCCTCGCGCCGTGCCCTCGACGTCATGCGCGTGGTGCCGGGCAGGCATTCCTTCCAACAATTTCTGGTAATATACGAGGGAAACTACCTGCTTCGCGAACCGTCGAGGCTCACTGGTTCCGCCGCAACGGCTAAGCTTGGCTGCGTAGTTGAGACTGCTGCTTTGAAAGCGGCACATACCCACGGGGGGATTTGCTGAGAACAAATCATTTAGCGAAGGCGGCCCGCGGTAGAAAAAATATCTGACATTGTTCTCCGCTTAAAATTGTACGAGAGCAACTAACAGATTTAAAGCCATTAAAATATCATTAAAACTTGCATTACACAATGAAAGAAAGTTTAACTAGATGCCATTCGACAATAAATTGTTAAGGATCATAATGAGTTGCGTACTGGCCAAACCTGTGCAAGGTAAAACACGATTGTTTCTAATTTTCAGTATAATTGTTCCACGAACCGCGTCGGCAAACGGAACACATTATGCCATACTGGGGGCACAATAGCTGTGCTTACGTGCGTTGAAAAGCGAAAACCCGGTTATACTTATTAACAACTCATGTACTGCCCATGGTACTTGTAACCCGCCGCGGTGGCTCAGTGGCTAAGGCGTTGCGCTGCTGAGCACGAGGTCGCGGGTTCGATTCCCGGCCGCGGCGGCCGCTTTTCTGATGGAGGCGAAAAGCAAAAACGCCCGTGTGTACGAGATTTCGGCGCACGATAAAGATCCCCAGGTGGTCGAAATTAATCCGGAGCCCTCCACTACGGCGCGCCTCATCGCCTGCGTTGCGTCGGCGCGTTAAACCTTACAATCAATCAATCGAATCCATGGTACTTGTATCTCTTTTTTTTTGTTTCATTTCTGCGACTTTTAGCGGTAATTTTTATCCCAGGTATCTCTCCCGTTAAGACGAGCACGCGCCTTTTTTTTTCTTCGCTCGTCTTCCTTCGTCTTATGGGGCCCAATTGCGTCCCCGTGACGACTGGGTCGCATTACAGCTTCCCTAGAATTAGGGTTCGGCGTGGCTGTTGTGCGCCTATTCTACTGAAGCGTGCCATCACGTTCAGAAGGCATGTTGCGGCATGAGTGCGTTGCTGCGCAAAAACTTGCGGAGTGCAGTGCATCCTGACTTTTCCAAGAGAAATCTACCTTGCGATGCTTCTGTATTTCTTCATCAATTTGAAGAGAATGCCGTTATCAGTGGTCTGACAAGATATCTTTCAAGCGGTATCTAGCCCTTTCTCAGCGACTGCCGTACGACTCCCGTCCTGCCGCCAGCTAACCCGACATGATTAGGCCAAAGGATCCTGCCTTCCCGAATCCAACTCTCTTTCTGTCCCCCTAAGAGCCTAGAGGCTTTCAGTCTATCAATAACGCCACGTCTACACGGCCGTCCGACGGCGCGATCGCTTAGGGCTAAAAGCACGGCAAGAGGCCCGTCGGGTTTATTTATTTATTTAAATAAATCGGATGGCCCATTTGACCTATTAATGTTTAAAGCCAGGCGGATGCCCACCAGTGCGTCCGCCTAAAGTTGTCTATCCCTTCCGTATTCGCTTCGTGGTACGAATGGCGGTAGTTCGAGTCCAGTTGTTGGAAGTTCGTTGAAAGGCGGTAGCGTTAATGGTGGTGCCGGCAAATCGATATTATGCACTTATGCAGATCGTTCAGGAAAAGGGTGCTTACCGAGAGAAACTTCACGCGGTTTTTTAAAAAAAGATACTCATATATAGTAAAATTGACAAAATTGCAGAAAATAAGTGCCATTTTAATGGTGAACAAGGACGACCTGGGAACCTGGAGGCGGTCCACGGAGTGCAGGAAACCAAGCATTTGTGTTATAATTTTGGATTGAGCATTTATTCTATCCACTCAGCTGAATGAAGCTCGGAAGGACTTCGGCTTAATTCTAGCGGACAAACATCGGGCGGTCTGTTTCCTTCCCGCGTCGTAGGTACATTATTGTCTGTGTAACCCACCAATCCAGTTCGCTAGACCACTGACGACACTGTGCAGGTCGCGTTTGGACGCTTGACATCCAAGAAATTTAAACCTCTCACCAGCTCAATGGACATGTCATCAGTGAGGGCATGAAACCTACAGCTGCACGATGATGATGATGATTCATGATTGCTCGTAATAGCCCCTTTTTTGTGGGGTGATGACGTGTCATCTTACCAAAAAAACTAATATGCCTATGTTTTGTACTGTTCGTTTAATACTAGCGCGGCTTTTAGGGCAGGCACAAAAAACTTATTAGGCACAAAATGCTGTTTTTTTCTATCACAGGGGGTAGCTGTCCTAGGCAATAATCTCCCCTCTGCTTTTCGTCCACCAGCATTCTAATCGGCTTTTCCTATCCTCGACAGCCTTAAAGTTCCCTCCCTCTGTGCTACCCTTAAATCCAAGCGCTTCTGGAAGCGGAATATCTCCCTGATGTAGATTTCGATAGATACCCTTGAATTATAACTTTATGTGCCGCATGGTTTCTCTTTCTTTGCTGCATACCCCGCATACCCCATAATTTTTGTATACTTCCACACAAACCTCTTAGTTTGCAAGCAACCTGTTCTAGCCTCAAAAGCAAAGCACTGCCCTTGAAATTATCGTAGAAAATTTCTTTTCTGGTGTCCTATTTCTAAGCTTTGTACATCTCTGATGACGTTTTAGCTTCCATTTTTCTGTCCTTTATTCGTTTCTATTTGCCTTGCCTCTTTTTTGGTTGCCTTGTCTGTTTTGTATTCTCCGCGGTTCTGTCTGTATTTCATCGATAGCCTTCTAGTCTTCCTTAACCACTGCATGTCCACGCGTTTCAGGTATAGGTACCATACCTGTCCACCTACGTTGATCCATTCCTCTCAACCTCCTCTCAAAACATATTTTACTCCGCGGTTCTCGAACTTCAAACGACGCCCAGCCCATATCTCCATGAACTCCTTCGTTAGTGGTTTTTCTATGCGCTCCAAAGGCCAAACGGACTACTATTGTTATGTTCACTTCAAGGACTTCTAAAGCGTCTGATGTTATTCAGAGAACTGCATTCGCAAATGTGAGACCTGGAACCATTACTACTTTCCACATTACTCTCACTGCTTTCTATTTGTTATACCCCCACAGAGCTCTACGCTTCATTATAGCTGCATTTCGCTTTCCCGTACCCTAAAATTTCTCCTCGCGAGTTCTTAACTAGTTATCCCCTTCATTTATCCACACTCCCAATTATTTATATTCCTTCACCCTGGTAAATCGCCATGCTGCATAAACACTGCGTCAGTGGTGGTGTCATTGAAAAACATTATTCCCGATTTTTCTGCGCTAAAATTTAACCCGAGGTAGGTGGCTTCCCAGCCGCCAATATTTGTGATCCGTTGCATATCGGTCTGGTTATCAGCTAAAAGAACAGTGCCGTCTGAGTATACCATTCCTGGAATACGCTGTTGTACCATTTCGCCTTGCAGCATGCGCGTTAGGTTGAACTCTACTTGACTTTCTTCCAGTTTCTTTTCTAACACTGCCATGTAAAGCATAAACAGTATTGGCCTCAAAGGGCGTCTCTGTTTCTGTCCCCGATGGGCGTTGACCTGCTCTGCGCATTTCTGTCCTGCTCATGTCAGGAGCACTCTATTATCTTTATAGATTGCTGAAGGGAACTGTATTGACTCGTCATCTAATCCCTGGAGTATCAGCATTATCCACAGCAGTTCTCTGTTGTACGTTGTCTTATGCCCCTTTAATATCCACGAACATAATCCATAATTTTCTATTCTCCGCTTTCGCAATTTCAATGCATTGTGTTATCACGAACAAATTTTGATCAAATCTTCTGCCTTGTCTAAATCAAGTGGACTTGTTGTTGAGCGAGTTCGTGCATATTTTCAAAGGGGGTAAACTACTTTAAAGAAAACGCCACACAGAGAGAGGTAAGAATGAGAACACGACTCCCTATATCCACATGCTCTTCGGCTTGCACAGGCCAGGTTCTTCGCTTGCGACGGTGATCAACTTTTTCCCACAAGTGGGGGCTGTCATCACCCTCGCGCATTAGAGCAGATGACCAACCGCTTGGAGATCCGTGGCTATGCTGACTCCCGCGTCCTCATACAAAGGTGAGGGTCCTCCAGATTTCCAAGGCGGGAGAGCCTGTTTGCGTCAGGTCAAGCGCCACCGAAGCTTCAAACGGAAGTAGTGAAGCGGGAATGCTAGGCTTAACGTCCATTGGACGGCATTTCATTACCGTCGATGCACAAGAGAGGCAGTCGCTTGCTAGGAATTCACTTTTGGGCATTTGTAAGTACACTTATTTCTGCCTTTATATTGTGAAGCACATAATTTCGTCAAATCCAGAATGTTTCCAGGAGCCATCATTCTTTCCTCTCTTCCCCAAGAAAAACTGAAAGTTAAGGCCCAGTCAGTCCGGGACCATCAGTCATCATCACTGCAGCCCGAGCTACAGTCGCTGTGTGAGGCCGGTCGTTTCCAAACAATGTATCAGATGGCCGGAGACTCCCGTTCGGTTGGCGCAGGCCGCTTTGCGAATAGAAGGCTATACATGCCGGCGCAAGAAAGGTGGAGCTCCGCGCTCGGTTCCGCGCGGTGAAGACAGAAGCTGAGTAGATGCTCTAGCATGTCTTGCTGCACATAGTCTGCACATGTAGGGGAGTCCTTGCTCCCGTGTCGGTACACACGCTCCGCCACGTTGCAGCATTCGAGCCGAATGCGAAGCAGCACGCCGAGCGGCCGCGGCGCCCGGCCGCTCACAACCCAGGTTCGGGGTGCATCGTGTGCAGCATGCGGGCCATGATGGTGTGGGCTTTGTCGACGGGGATGACGTTCCGGGAAATGGGGTGCCCTTCTGGTAGGCGTCCATGAGCAGGGCGTCGACGTCCTGGTTGCTGCTTCCAAGACCCACGGTTACCTGAGCCCAGGCGAACACACCCCACCGAACGACGGCTCAACAACCACGGCTTGCGCGATTAAACGCCATTTCTCACCCTCCCTCTGCCGTCCATCATCGTTCCTGGCGGCGCGTTCCCCCTCAGGCATGGGCTTATTACGATAGCTCGTGAAAGGTCGTTATCATAACAATGATAATGGTGGGGACGACTGGGCGCAAGGACCTGTGGAAGTATATAAGAACTTTTTTCTGTAAATTCGGAGTATGTCATTTACGATGACCATAGCGTATAGGCCTTCTTAAAGCAAAGCTGTTTTGCTTGTTATTCAGTTTAACGAGAGGGGGTGTTTGACCAGTAGACGCTACGCTATACCACGTAGCGGTGGCCTCAACGTAGCGCGCCCTCGGAAGCGTAAAAGCGAATCGCAGGATTTCCGGGGCGAATAGCTCATGGGGAATTTTCATGGCTAAAGCGGAAGACACACTCGCGTCCGAGCAATCCCCTTTTCCACGCGGCACGGCAAAACACCCAGCACGTTGGACGCGCGCGAGAGAAGTTGATGCGGCGGGTTCCGCTCATGTGTTCGCCGCTTAAAGGGACACTGAAGTGAATTTGTCAAGCTCCCGTTTTTGCTTGCACTGTGTAGACTGGCTCAAATTAGCACACTTTTCATCGTTTATCCGGTTGACAAATCGGTAATTATTTTACAAAGCGTGAAAGAAGAAAAACTACCATGCGCGGTTTGCGGCGGCCGCACAAACTAAGCTGTGACGTTGGGAGGAGGGAGCGCCGTGATTGGACGATGCCCAAGGTTAGCAATCAAACAAGTTTCGGTTTCGTTTCGGTCTGTAAAACAACGTGTTTGACATTCGATGGCGTCGTTGGATGGGCATTCTCAATATCCCAGTTATCGTAGTACCGCGCTTCTGCCATGTTGTCGGCTGTAAGATGCATAAGATAAGCCTCCCAGGACGGCTTGGAATCGTAGCATTCACTATCTGAGGCCTCCGCAGTGCATGAACGCCCTCCGCGTACCCGCAGACGCTCAAATGCATGCGCTTTTCCCCCATATTTGGAGCTTGCCTCGCTCATGCCTGTATCGTAAAAAGCGTGTTCGCACCAGGCCAAGGGACTGTTCATTCTGGACTGTGCCCACTGCCCGCAAGCAGTCGGTGCTTATGGCAACAGCACGCCAACGAGAACTCGCTAGCGCGGCAGTGCCAGCCTGCGCGAGTTCTGTGGACTAGTTCGTGGAGCAATGAACGTTGCGGCGCAAAAAAAGGTGAACTCAGTATAGAAAACATCGGCAAAAAACAAAAAAGTTAACTCATAAAAAAAACCATGTACCCGCGGCGATTCGAACTTGTGACTGGCAAAACACTTGCGATGACACACCTAGCACCCCAGACAACTAGGCCACAGGGGGCTGCTGGTGGCGGTGGAAAAGATAAGGTATATAATGTATAACCAGTTTATACTTTTATTTAGTTTTAGTATTTCAAGCAGCTTAGGTGACTATTTGTTGTATTGCGCTCGTGCAGTAAGCGTCCCCCGAGTTTCCACAATAGCTCACGTCTAGCAATTGCATTTCGTAGACGATAAAGCGTTCGCAGATGCGTAGTCCTGTTGCTGACCGCTCTGCTTGTTCGCCCAGCGCAAAAAAGTGCTTCCCGCACCCTAGTTTTACGCTGTACGGTAAAAATATCAGTTGATTTTATTTCCTCAGTACCTATATTGACTTCGCTCACTCTTCTCCCCCTTCAGGAGGCCTTATATGTTCCTACTGGCGTACCAGTCAGCGAAGCGTCGCATGTGCGCTTGGGCAGCGCTTGAGTGAAGCGACCTTGACTTGGAGCTAGATACAGAGTACAAACTAACGAAGAAAAAGAAAGGCACATTCTTCCATTCCCAAACGTGTTGTGGCTTAGTTTCAACTGATCGAGCGAATTGCGACGACCCGTCGGCGGCCGGCGGACTAAACGGTGGGCCGACTGACTCGGTCGCGGAAGGTCGGCGAGCCGTGCAGTAGCGCAGCCAATTGTCAGCTCCTCTCCTGCTGACGTCACACGAAAACGCCACAGAAAATGGGCGAGCGTAAAGAGAGGAGGACAGCATTTTCGAATTGATTTTTCTACTAAATAAATTCGCGTAAACGCGCACACAGTGGTCGAAACAGGGCCCAGGGACTCCGGACTACAGTTTGCGCTCGTAATCCCGCATTGTTTACAAATCACTTCAGTGCCCCTTTAAAGCTGGCATTCCGTACCGCGCCCGCGCAATCGTCCGGTGATGCGAGTGCTGATCCGAGTGCATGCGTGCATAGCATTGTGTGCGCTCTGAACGTGTGGCGTGTTTGCAAAAAGTGTGAGACATTGGACCTTTTGTAGCGTGAGGTATGCACTGGCCGAGGTTGAGCAGTTTCGCGTGGCTCCTGGAGAGCCGTGCTGTGCATGAGCGAGGAGCAGTGACGTCACACGGTGCACAGAACATCCATCACTACATCCATGCCCAGCGTCTCGCACACACACCACGTGCCCATCGTCTTCTCCCACCTCCGTGCCCCACGTGGCGGTCAGGTCCACTTGATGATCATGCGACCGGTGGCCGCGTGTGAAACATATGGTTCGCGCGTCGCGGCAACACCGGCGGGCGCCTGTGCAACCAGCTTAGCTAGGGGGCATCGGTGACGCTGCGCCGGATCCGCTGTATAAATATACATGTGTCGCATAATGCGTATATCATGTGTGTGCCATTGAAGCAGCAGTAAGCGTGATAATCAAGCTAATCCTAGACAACCACGAAAGCTAAAAATAACCAGCTGAGCCTTAGTTCACGCTATGCATATCCCGGCATGGACGAGCTAAGCCACTCCTATTTTTTTCGTTACGTTTACTCTTTGTTTGCAAGAGTCGACGGCTCACCGTATTGAACTATAGGCAACTACGCCAAGCACAACAAAGCTTTAAAACATGCGCCACGCAGGTTTATATCTACCTAAACGTGATAATTTTGTTCTCTTTGCCACTCTGCTGTCACAGAATTCAGGAGCCCAGACTATGTTTAAAATTTAGCGGTGCAATTAGGCCTGCCTGAGCTTGGCGGAAGTGGTGACGTCGTAGAAGTGCACCGATTACCAGCTGCTAGAGATAAATTGACAGGCATATTCGTAAGGTATGCGAAACAATCGGTACGAGATTCGTTCCTGAAAAAAAACGAACAGAGTAAGTCTGACGACCGCTGCTATACTCTAGAAAACGTGACAAAAAAAACCAGGCTTCTACTCTTAACGGCGAAAATTTGGGCTCAAAATTGTGATTACAGATACGTATGGCACAAGAACGCTGAAATATATGTAAAGCAGTGAGATGGGGATAAGGCCATAACAATGCAGACTGAAATAGGCGTTCATAAGATTGGTTAAACGCGGTTTTCACTCTGACACCAAAGTCACGGTATGCCTTCATGAAGGAAATAAAGGAGTCCACACTGCCTTCCGAATATCTGAAAATCTGCTATAGTGACTACGCAAAATCGTTAAAACATTTTCACTTCAACACGCATTGAACCGCCGGAAAAAGCATACCACAACTTGAAGTGCTGTTTGACCAGTGCGACGATGTGTTTGATACTATCATGTTTACTGAAACGTGGTACGCCGAAGGTGTCAAAGTTCTGCGTCTTTCAAGCTATAATATTTTTTTAGAATCCCACTACCGATCCAAGAGGGGGTGCTTCCCTCATGATTAAAACAGGAATTGTATGTCATGTATTACCGCAATTTTCTTGCGTTAGCAGTTACTTCGAAATGTCTGTATAAATGAACGTAAACATAATAGCCTTTAGATACAGTGTACCAAACGAAAATTCCCGCATTTTTTTTTCTATTTTAAGGCTTTTATAGACATCGCCTACAACGTTGTTGTGGTAGGATACTTTGCCATAAACTTGTTAGCAGACACCAGTAGGACGAGAGACTTAGCACAGATAATTATCCCTTACGATTGTATTACAGTCATCATGAGTCTCGCCGGGGTCACCCTTTTCTTCGTCTCTTATCACAAAATTGTGCTGTTCTCCTCCAAAAGCAGGTGTTATCAGAACGGATGTTAGTGACCACACCGGGATATACTTACTGACACTGCAATTCGCCGAGCACCTAGTCGCTTCTTCCTCATTTCTGAAAGATGCGCGCCACCGTCATTGACTAAAAAATTAGCAGGGGCTTAGCTCGACTATGCCGTAATATACGTAGCGTGAGCTAAGGTTCAGCTGGTTATTCTTCGCTTTCCTGGTTGTCTAGTATTAGCTTGAGTACCATGCTTACTGCTGCTTCAATGACGCACGCTGGTATACGCATTATGTGGCACATGTATATTTATCAAGCTGCTCCACCACAGCGTCAACAATCGCCCCAGGGCTTTCGAATTTGGTTGTTATTCTCTTTATTTACAGCCCCCCCCCTCAGGGCCATGCAGTGATATCCTGCCTTGGAGAGCACGGTGACTTTGTTTTATTGTGCTCGCTTTGTTTATGCGTTTAGGAAGTAGGCGCCACATTATACTTTCTCTATATCATGCATGTGGTTCCAGAAGAAATCGCAAAAATGACAGGCATTCAAAACAACCTGCGATAGCTAGCGTAAATTTATTCCGTGATGGGGACACCACAGACATGATTTAAAATACAAGAGACAGTTCAGAAATCTGTAAAAAAACCATTCCCGCTTCATCTTTATAATTTTCGAAATGAAATAGGGGAAGCATCCTCCATGTCATCGGACGGCGCCAGCATTGACACTTCCCCTATTCCGCTAGTTGTCGCTGTCCCCTTGTCATCTCGCTTGTCAACCGATGAGGCAGGTTCGGGTGGATTAGTGCTATGTAGCAGTGGCCTGTTAAGCTGCTGCTGCTTTCTATCCCTGCGGAAGATGGGGGACACATCAATGTCACCGCGTATTCTGGGGAAGTCCTTGTTAACGGTTGCCGTCATAGATGGACTTGAGGTTAGTACACTGTAATTGGGTGTTAGAGTCCCCATGGCGCTGTCTAAGGATACATTGAACTCACTGTTACAACCCTCATAGAGCTGCAAGGAGTGGCGCGGAGTACTTTCAGTGGCATGCGTAACCAGCTGGTCCTCCTCTGCGTGGAATGGGTAGTTGACATCAGAAGATGTTATAACACGCGGATGCGTGGTATGGGTCAGCACTGTGGTTGTCTTGGGCTTGCTTTCTGCATCGTCACCGTCGCTTGCACTGGCGGGCTCGGTTCTCAGCTGATGAGGGGTCGTGGGAGAGGAAAGAACATTTGTGTTCCGCGAGAAAAACACGTCGATGGCGTTTTGATGCTTTTCTTCGCAAGAGGCATCATTTGTAGTTTGGGGGTGTTGGTGTTCGTCGATGTCGGCTGGCCACAGGGTTGCCATTTGGTCTATAGACCAATTGAACGGACGGTCAGATTCAGGGGTTCCTGGGCTCTTCGAGTGGAATACGGGGGAGGAACACAGCGGCTCCATCAGCTGTTCGGGGCTCACTTCAAAAGGGTTGGCTGTGTTGGCTGGACTACTGCTCCAGTTTTTCACCAAAGATTCATGGTTGCTGCCGCTGTCGGCGAACAGATCTCGATCCGCCATTTGAAGGATCTGTTCTCCAGGAACGGACTGAGGTTACTTGCGCCCAGCTCGTTCAGGTTCACGAGTTGTGACGTACGACTGGTAAGAATGGCGCAGAAACAGCACCGGAATGTCAGAGTTACAACAACGTGTGGGTCCTGGGAAAGCTTAATAAATTACCTGCAAGACTGTAGGAGCAGGTGATACAAATTTCGGCAGTATTCTTCGTCTTCTTTATAGTTACTTTGTAACGGTAATCATGATAATGTGCTTTTACAGGTTTTGAGCGGACAAACAAGGAGAGATTGACCATGACTAGAACATCTACTAATTATTTGCTTAAGTTTGGCCAGTGTTGTCTAAAGTCCTCTCTTTTCATAAATCGCCACATTTTTGTGACTCGAATTACCTTTCATGCGACCAACCTGAGAAAAATCTTCAAAACTTTATTGTATTTTTATTGGCTAAAGCTGACTTCAAGCTTTCATCTATGCTACGATTATATTTCAATCATCCTCTTTTTTCACAAAAGATATTGCCGCGAACCATGTATGGGTTTGATTATTTAGTGTTTGTTTTCACTGCCGGGCCACGCCCGGCTGTGTTATCTGCGTTCCAAACGAAGACATTCTTTACTTTTAGGCCGCACGGGCTATCACATTCAGATAAGCAGACTGTTTCGCCCTAACGCCAATAGCCCAGAATATTCTTCTGTGATCTGCGATGTTCTGGATATGAATCGACGTTTCCAGAAACACTTGCGCCGAAAGATAAAAGCCTGCAGAGCGGACGCCGCGGCATTCACTCGACGACACTCGCCTGTGCTAGTCACTTTGTTGACCGCTGCTTCGCCGCCTCTGTATTCTTTTGAGTTGTTAGGGGAGCACAAGTTCGCTCAATTCAACTTGTTTCTCCTTCAAGACAACTGCGTCGTCCTTGGCTTCGTGACGTCTGGTGTAGGTGCTGGGTAGTAAGCCTTAATGCTCTCTACGGCATCTGGAAGCCGCCAAGAGAGTCCAACCAGAGAACGCAGCCGTCTGCAAGGATTGCTACCAGAGTTCGGTCTTCTGCCAGAAGGGCCCAAGAGAAGGAACGCTGCAACCAACACCATGGTGCAAGAAACAACGTCGCCAATCATCCTGCAGCAGCCCCGAGAACCGCCATCGTTCCGCGGATCCCCCGGAAAAGACCCTGAGGACTGGTTGGAGAAAGTGGAGCGCGTCCGCATCTTTAACTGGTGGGATGACGAAGAAACTTTCCGCCACGTTTTCTTCTATTTAGAAGATACAGCCCGAACGTGGTTTGAGAACCATGAATGCTCCTTAACCAACTGGACTCTCTTTAAGAGCGAGTTCCTCAACACATTCGCTACCGTCGTGCGGAAAGAACGAGCCTCCCTTTTGTTGGAAACTCGCACGCAACACCCCAACGAAGGGGTGGTTATCTTCGTTGAGGAGATGAAGCAGCTATTTCGCCGCGTGGACCCCGAAATGACGGAAGAAAAGAAGTTGCGCTTCTTAATGCGCGGTGTGAAGGAGGAACTGTTTGCTGGACTTGTCCGAAATCCGCCAAAGACCGTCGCCGAATTCGTGACCGAAGCCAGCACCATTGAGAAAGCCCTCGAAATGCGTGCTAAGCAGTACGACCGGAACTATGTTGGCATGGCCAATGCGAATTGCGTCGGCAACGTGCTCATTCCCGAAGATAGCCTACGGGAGACTATCCGCGAAATAGTGAGGGAGCAGCTGCGAAAACTGCTCCCAACGCCACCGCAACCACAAGTCGCTTCTCTTACCGACGTCATTAGAGAAGAAGTGCAGCAAGCGCTGGGAACTTCAACGACGCCAGTAGCACCTCGCGAGCCGCAAGCTATGACCTACGCGGCTGCTGTCCATCGCCCTCGCCCACCTGCACCCTATCGTCACGAGGCTCCGTACCGTTGTCCCCTCTCGCCGGCCCGACCACCTGCGGCGCAACCCCCGCCCCAAGAAAGACCGACGTGTGGCGAACGTCCGACAATCGTCCGCTGTGCTACCACTGCGGAGAGGCCGACCACATCTACCGTCGCTGCCCCTACAGGGGGCTCGTTTTGCGAGGGTTCTCCGTCGACGCACCCCGCCCCCGAACTGGCCAGCGCCCATCGGAGATCGAAGAGTACCTGTCCAACACCAGCCGTCGACCAGCCCGTTTCAACCGTTCGCCGTCGCCCTACCCATACCAGTCGCCGAACCGCCGTAGCAATTCTGAATTCTCTCGTGGAAGGTCCCCCAGCCCACGCGGGGGAACTAAAGGAAGCAACTTCTGGAGGTGAAGTTGCTCTACGGCGAAACACTGGAAACCCTCCAACGACGCAAGGATGCGCCGAAGACACCTATTCACGACATGCCCTCATCCCGACGACCCGACCTAACCCTGATGAGACTCCCGAACACGACGACAGCTACACGGCGCGACGCGTACCCGACATGACCGATACTGCCGCTGAGAAGACAACAACGACGCACAGTTCCCGACCGTCAACACGCACAAGCCGAGACGTGACGCATCGACGCACCCGGAACTCGAGGAAGGCGGCGTCTGACGTCCAGTTGTCCATCGAGGGCTTTGACGTAGTCGTTCTCATTCGGCTCATGAGGGGGTCATTCGCGTCTAAGCTGAAGAAAGTTACGACATGATGGGATGCACCACATATACGCCCAGCAGCAGGCCACCTCGTGACGCCAAGTGGAACCTGCACATCACGCGTCACCATAGACGGCACCACGTACCCAGCGGCGTTCGTCATTTTGCCTAACTGCTCCCGCGACGTAATTCTCGCAATGGACTTTTTGACGGGCAACGGCGCAATAATCGATCTGCAGATGAAGTCGATAACTTTTTCCTCCGATCACTCCATGACGCCGGAATCGAACCCCGCACGCCATGCAGCTGTAAGGATGGCCGATGACCACGTCACCCTGCCACCCCACGCAAGCTTGATGGTCACCGTCTACTGTGAAGGTGCTGCTCCCGACGTCGATGCTATCGTGGTTGCTTCTCGACCGCGGTTGCTTCTCGGTTGCTTCTCGACCGCGGTATCTCTCGACCGCGGTATGTCTGTCGCAAGAGGCATTGCGCGGTTTAAGCAGCGCAAATCCCCCGTTTTGGTCACCAATTTCAATGAGGAGTACCAGCATTTAAACAAGGGCGCTTCAATTGCGTTCCTCGAAGAAACGCAACAAGCAAGTGACGTGATCGCAGTAGCCGACTTTGAACACGCACCCGACGATATTTTCAAGCGTCCGCATCCCTTCTACGTGAATCCAGCGCTACCGCAAGAAGAAAAGAACAAGTTATTGGCTTTGCTGCGTCGCTACAGCGGGTGTTTTTCGTCCAACTCCAAGTTACGCCAGACACCTCTGACGAAGCACCGGATAATAACCGAGGATGGAGCCCGACCTACCCGACAGTCACCATACCGCGTCTCTTTACACGAGCGCGAAGCCATCCAGACTCAAGTCGATAAAATGCTCAACGACGACATTATACAGCCATCGAAAAGTCTGTGGGCGGCACCGGTCGTACTCGTGAATAAAAAAGACGGCACACTGAGGTTCTGCGTTGACTACCGGCGATTGAACAAGATCACCAAAAAGGACGTGTACCCCCTGCCACGAATCGACGACGCCCTCGGCCACCTCTGCCACGCGAAGTACTTCTCATCGATGGATCTGAAGACAGGCTACTGGCAAATTGAAATGGACGAGAGAGATCGAGAGAAGACTGCATTTATAACCCCGGACGGCCTATACGAGTTCAAGGTGATGCCTTTTGGGCTATGCACGGCACCAGCAACGTCCCAAAGAGACATGGATACTGTGCTAGCTGGCCTGAAGTGGCACACCTGCCTCGTATACCTCGACGACGTTGTGGTATTCTCCCGGACTTTCGAGGAACACCTTGCAAGGTTGAAGTCTGTACTCGAGGCCATCCGTACGTCGGGGTTAACGCTGAAGCCAGAAAAGTGCCGCTTCGCGTACGAGGAACTCAAGTTTTTGGCCGTCAACGCCGTCATGCCGTCAACGCCGTGGGAGTCCGGCCTGATCCGGCGAAAACTTCCGCCATAGCGAACTTCCCAAGACCGAAAGATAAGAAGGGCGTGCGGAGATTTCTCGGACTATGCGCATACTACAGGCGCTTCATCGCAAACTTCGCCCGCATAGCCGAGCCACTCACCCGCTTGACGAAAGATAGCACCCCTTTCAGCTGGGAAAATGCCCAAGAAACAGCCTTCTGCGAGCTGCAACAATGCCTGCAAAGCCCGCCTGTGCTCGCGCATTTCGACGAAAATGCCGAAGCGGAAATGCACACGGACGCCAGTGATATAGGCTTGGGTGCCGTCCTCGTGCAAAAGCAAAGCGGGTGCGAGAAAGTAGTCGCCTATGCCAGCTGTGGTCTGTCCAAGGAGGAAAGAAACTACTCAGCCTCTGAGCAAGAGTGCCTCGCTATTATATGGGCCATTCAAAATTTCGCCCATACGTGTATGGAAGACCATTCAAGGTTGTGGCAGACCACCATGCGCTGTGTTGGCTCGCCAATTTGAAGGAGCCCTCTGGCCGTCTTGGTAGATGGAGCTTGCGCCTACGAGAATTCGACGTTACAATCAGATATAAATCCTGGAGGAAACACTCCGACGCCGACTGCCTGTCCCGTGCCCGCGTCGACCCACCACCACAAGACTCCGATGAAGACAGCGCGTTCTTCGGAGTCGTAACTGAGAGCGACATGGCCGCCCAGCAGCGTGCCGACCCCGATCTACGCGTCATGATCGACTACCTCCAAGGATGCAACGTCGCCGTGCCCAGGGCCTTCAAACGCAACTTGCCGGCATTCAGCCTGAAAAACTCCATCCGCGTGAAGAAGAATTTCAGCCCCGGGACTAGATCAAATTATCTTCTTATGATCCCGGCAGATCTTCGTGACGAAATTTTGGAAGTGTGCCACGACGACCCGTCTTCCGGACATCTCGGCACAGCTCGCACAATCGGGAAAATCAAGGCGAAGTACTACTGGCCCCGCCTTGCATCCGACGTCACCCACTACGTCCGGAGCTGCCGTGACGGCCAGCGACGGAAAACGCAACCCACGAGACCCGCCGGACTCCTGCAACCGATCGGCGTCCCATCTAGGCCCTTCCAACAGATTGGAATGGACCTTCTGGGCCCGTTCCCTACGTCTCGATCCGAGAACAAGTGGATTGTCGTAGCGACAGACTACATGACGCGCTACGCAGAGACCGCCGCACTTCCGTGGGGGACTGCACAAGAAGTCGCAAAGTTCTTCATAAGACAAGTTGTGCTGCGACATGGAGCCCCGGAAGTCCTAATCACGGACCGCGGAACGGCCTTTACTGCGGAGCTGATGCAAGGGATATTACGCTACAGCAACACGGATCACCGAAGAGCGATGGCGTACCACCCCCAAACGAACGGACTAACGGAACACCTGAACAAGACAATCGCGGATATGCTGTCAATGTACGTCGACGTTGAACATAATATCTGGGACGAAGTGCTACCGTACGTCACCTTTGCGTACAACACGGCTATCCAGGAAACTACGCAGATGACGCCGTTCGAGCTTGTCTACGGAAGACGACCGACTACGATGCTCGACGCCAGGCTTCCCCACGTAGAAGACGACGACATCAACGCCGACGTCCAAGGATACCTTCAGCGTGCGGAGGAGGCCCGCCAGCTGGCTCGAGTTCGTACAACGGACCAGCAGCTGGTGGATGCCGGGCGGTACAACCTCCGACGCCGAGAAGCCGAGTACCACCCTGGGGATCGTGTGTGGGTTTGGACTCCCATCCGTCGACGCGGACTAAATGAGAAGCTTCTGCGACGGTATTTCGGACCCTACCAGATTCTACGACATGTCGGCCAACTTACCTACGGGGTAATCCCCGATGGTGATTCCGAAACATCACGACGATGCACGCAGCCCGAAGTCGTCCACGTAGTTCGCGTGAAACCTTACTATGCAAGATGACGAACTTTTTTTGTTGTTCGTTCGGACTGTGTTTTATTTTAGCATCAGGTCGATGCACTCTTAGAGGGGGGGGGGGGGGGTAATGCCGCGAACCATGTATGGGTTTGGTTATTTATTTTTTGTTTTTACTGCCGGGCCACGCCCGGCTGTGTTATCTGCGTTCCAAGCGAAGCGCGTCTTACATTCTTTACCTTTAGGCCGCATGGGCTATCACATTCAGATAAGTAGACTGTTTCGCCCTAACGCCACTATCCCAGAATAATCTTCTGTGATCTGCGATGTTCTGGATGTGAATCGACGTTTCCGGAAACACTTGCGCCGAAAGATAAAAGCCTGCAGAGCAGACGCCGCGGCATTCACTCGACGACACTCGCCTGTGCTAGTCACTTTGTTGACCGCTGCTTCGCCGCCTCTGTATTCTTTTGAGTTGTTAGGGGGGCACAAGTTCACTCCAATAAACTTGTTTCTCCTTCAAGACAACTGCGTCATCCTTGGCTTCGGGACAATATTAACATCCTTCCGCACTTGACTGTGTCTTTCTTCGGCCATCAATAAATGAGGCAATTTTCGACATTTTTTGCCGCAAGCCGTGTTACCCTACTTTGCCATGTTTCGCTAGAAATTCGTTGAAGCTTTTTTCGTGAAGCGTCCGGTAGTTCCCAGTTTAAATCTCGCTTGGGTACATGTCGTTGACAGCAAAAAGATGAACAAATTCGACGCCACGATGTTAGGCCTTACATTATGTTCCTATCCCCTAAATTCGCCAACCGGAACCCGCTGATCGAGGTGCAATGAGTATGACTTTCGCGTTGCAAGGCTGAACTTTAAGGGCACATAAGGGTAAGCCTATTATTAGGGCGTAAGGTCAAATGTAATACTTTTACGTCTGACGTCGTCAACTTGTACCTATCGAAAAAATGTACGTAGTGTGCACCAAGGTACTGCAACTACTACTAGTAGTAGCAGTAGTAGTACACAATTTTATTGAGCCATGAAATAGGAATTTATGCTGATATACGGGTAGACATTGTAAGACCTAAAACAAAAAGTGAGTCCTAAACAGGAACATACCCCATAGCGGCTGCTGGACCCCTAGCGAAGGTATAGCGTTACACCGAGTACTCCCTACCTGTTGTTGTATAATAATGCGAAAGCACTGTGTACCCCATCAGGCCAAAAAATATGCACGGTGCAAAACTTCTACATGCATTCATTTAAAAAAGGACGGCAGGAACAGGAATCCAATGAGGGCACCTGCGTCAAAAGCGAAGTGATTCTGAAAGGTATTTCTGTACATCCTATAAAACGTGGCGTTGAAGTTGCATCTAATCTTTCTAAAGTGCTTTCAATCGTGATTTATTGCGGCTTCCCTTGGCGGTACTCTTTCTTCACATCTCGCGTGGATTATGCTGGCTTCATAACGCACCGTATTATGGGGTCGTACAAGCTGACCTCGGCGTTTCTTGTGATCTTCACGCCGTTCACGCCCACACTCAAAGCAATTATACGAACTGCGACTATAGCTGCCGTTACTAAGGAGAGGCGTAAAGTGTGCACAGTGACACCGCATCCAGCAAAAGTCTGATACAATTATTCACACCTGCACCACACCGCGCAGTGCTTTCGAGATGCACTAAGACCTCCTTACGTGCTTTGAATCCAAAGTCATTACTCTTCTGCTGTTTTTAACCTGCTGCTGCATCGTGTGTGAATAACGCTCTTTTAGATGCGAAGTATATCATGCTCGGGGCTATGTCAATCCCTCTCTTGTCGTTGTCTGCCGTCCGCACACCCACTGAGCATGCCTGGCCAGGCACCGCTGAGGATTTTGTGGCAGGATGCCCCTGGGATGGTACAACCAATGAATCCATCACGAGATAGCTTCGCGTTCAACCACCGTCATCATCTTCCCGTAGGGGAACCCTGAGTAGTATGCGAGGCATTCTTCCTCTCCTCTCCGACACTTCTCTCCTTTCCGGGATTGCGCAACGAATGGCAACACCTGCGGCTCCGCGCGCAATAATGCGAAGCAGCTTAGGGTTAGAGAAGTGACGGTAGCCGCTGCATACTCCACTGGGGGCGCCACTGTAGCTTCGCGGAATAAATGACACGCGCGCGCGCCCTCCGCTCCCCTCATTCTCCTCACGCAACACCGCAATCTAACTGAAAACTGATGGGAACTTGAGTCGACCTTATGGCTGCTTCCCATACTACTCAAGGTTCCCCTACGGGAAGATGTTCAATACTTCTTATGGGGCTGACATGTACAGACTCACTGCTTCTCAGTACGTATTTCCGAATGGCCTTCGCGCGGTTTAAATTCCACTCTAAGGGGATTTCCCATGGCGACAGAATTGCGTCATTCCGTTGTCAAACAACGCAAAAGAATACCAACCAGGCACTTTCGGTGTTAACCGGAACGTTTGCCAATCGTGTGGATACGCTGCGCATTACCATGTTACAACTAACCATGTTACAATAAAGAACAACATGTCGCAAAAAAGCAGCACTGCTGCGGCACTGTGGACCGTGGCACTGGTGCACGGACCGACGATTCCACCTCTTGATACTGAGGCCAACCACCGGTGTTGTATTAGTAGCTGCTGATAAGAACGAAATGGATGCTCCAAGCCGGCTGTCGAACAGGAATTTTTCCGGAAAAATAGGGGAAAAATAGCCCCGCCGGTAGCGTAGTGGTTAGCACACCAGACCGGTATTCTGTAGGTCGTGTGTTTGGATCCCACCTGGCGGGCATTTTTTCTCCACTTTCTTTCCAAATTCTTTATCTGTTTCAATGACCTACCGTATCCTCCCCTTTGCTTTCCGAGGTTTTCTTGACTGGCAACCCTTATTTCTGTGATATGTATGTATATATATATATATATATATATATATATATATATATATATATATATATATATATATATATATATATATATATATATATATATATATATATATATATATATATATATCAGGGTGTCAAACCGGAACCGAACCGAACCGAAAAAAGCAATAACGGTTACCGGTGCATGCCGAACCCTTTGGACCCTCCGTTATTTGTATTGCAGAATCAATGCAATTCGGGCCTTTTTTTCTTTCACGTACCTCCAACTTCGTACCCGCTCGCGCACTTTCCCCTCCAGACAATAAAACACTATCACGCTCTTTGTAACAACAGGTTAAACGAATGAGCACCAATGTAGCAATGGTGTGTTGCTGCTTGAAGCGAGAGCTTAGTGCAAGCTGACCAAACGAAATGCCATTCTCGGCAGCTTGCTGGGGATATCCTAGCTGCGACTTTATTGGACCAATCAGGCGGCAAGAGTGCTCCACTGCGCAACTGCGAAAGCCAACGCCCGATGTGTGCGAACTTTTTGCATTTCATAATTTGTTTAAAAGTTCCGACAGCGGTAAATCCTTAATGCTTGACAAGTGTGACCGCAGGAGCTGCTCAGTGTCTAAGCTGTTTGCTGCTGACCACAACTGGCCTTGATCTCCCTTCCCCACGACCGTTTTTCTGATGGCATTCGATAACGTCAGTGTATCGAGATTTTGATCCACGTTTAATATCACCAGCTGGTTAAAGTATATGTCTCCCAGCTTGCAACATAAGCTGCGCCTTGGAGAAGAGATATAGCACGGGGAATCAAATCCGCCAGTTTCGTTAGAAAATGTGTTTGTTTACACGGACAACAACAAAAAAAAAGAAAAACGAATCGCGGCTTTTTAAAATATTACCCAAAAGTAACTAAAACCGAATAAGTAAAAAAGCACCAAAACGTGAATATTGCTCTGCACTTTTCTTTTCCCTGCCTTTCACAACCAAACGTCTCATCAATGCGAAGGAAGTGAGCTCCGTGGTCAATTTTTAAAGTGGACAAGAACCGTTTTCTACAGTTGCAAATAAAAACAGCTATGTCAGGGAAAACTGTTAAGGTGTGCACTTAATCCATTGGGAAGAAACTTCAGCCCTCGACCTTGTCTTGGAAGCAGAAACAGTAATAAATCAGATGACACGCCCAAAAAGGCAGTCCGGTACCTAACACTGTCCCATTCGCCCAGCGATCATCTTTTTTGCTTGTTCTGCAGTTTTGTCTCTTTCAGATCTGCTTTTTTTTGAAGCTTCACTTGTAGTGACTGCCAAACTCGCTACATTACTTCTACTCCTACTGGATCCGGAGTGGAGTACTGCTGTTGAAGAATTAAAGAACGTCTACCCGAAAATTCCCATCTCATGATCCGCGCGTCAAATGTCTTTTCATTTTGTAACAGCATAATCTGTTATAAGATTCCGCAATGTAGCACACGCACCGGTGGCCGGGGGTAATGCGATACGATGACATACTGATTGTAATGCACACATCCGGAATTTATCGCAAAAGGAATTGCAGTGGTTAGAGCAATATTGCAGTGACTGAGCGTTAACTAAAGCTTACATTTAGCAAAATAGGGGCTGACACATTGGGTAAGGTGACAGCTAACAAATCATTCAGGGTTACGAAATAATCTAATTCATTGGTATTATTTATGTGCCTGTTGGAGGATTTTTCTGTTTTCTTACAAATATATCGAAAATGTGTGCCATTGGTATTAAGCGCCGGTATTTGAACGCGCCAGTACGCAGGCCTAAATTTAAGGCTTCAAGGTTAGCGTGATGGGCGATTCCATAGCGACGATTCCGATTTCAACAATAAAGGAAAGGGCAGAAAATATATCCCACCGTCATATCTCTTGGCGGTGGCTTTATGAATAGTCGCGAGAACAACATAAAGTCTGCGGGTGAAAGTAGGTGATAAATCGTCGCCACTTCATCTGCTGTTCTAATATCTCGTGATGGTTTAAAGTTTGCTTTGCAATTGCGCCACTGCCCTTGACGAACAGCAGCGTTTCCAAATTTTTGTGTTTTGATTTGACTTTCGTTTTGAACGACTAAATGTTTTTTTTTTCGAAATTCAGTTATAATTATTTCACACGAACCCGAACCGTAACCGAACCGGCATTTTGTCGGTTTGACACCCTGATATATACATATATATATACTCCAGAAGATGATGCAATGGGCCCGGTGAAAAAACCGTACAGCGGACAGACGAACGGGTAACAAACAAACTTTATTGGCGTTTCGACCTGGGACAGGCCTTTATTGACGTTTCGGCTGACGAAGGCCTGTCCCAGGCCAAAACGTCAATAAAGTTCGTTTGTTACCCGTTCGTCTGGTCGCTCTACGGTATATATATATATATATATATATATATATATATATATATATATATATATATATAACGTGCCCTCCGGGTGCGACCTCTCCACAAGACGCGGCTGGGGCCATGATCACTATCATACCGGCGGGGCTGAGGCCGCCTGCACTTCCTCGGGAATTTATGTCAAGGTTATTGTTTGCTGCTCTTCGTTACCTTCGTAACGAAGCGCAGGTCATTGTCGAAGCGCATATTTCGTTATCTTCGTATCAAAAAATATTCGTTCCTGTACAGACTGCCAGCATCATAAGCCCCTCCGCGAGGAACAACGGGCGAACTCGGGCCTTGTCGTGCCCAACACGCCCATTTGATACAGGTGCATTGACCTCTATGGGCCGCTACGGTGCGCATCCAGGAAACACCGCTGACGCATCGGTGCGGTAGACTACCTCACTCGACACGACGAGACAGCAGCGCTGTCAGCTGCCACAGCGCTGGACGTAGCATCCTTACTTCTCCTTCATTTCATCCTTGGCCACGAAGAGCGCCGAGAGCTGCTCAGCGACAGAGGTTGTCTTTTTGTCTGAAGTCGAAGGGCTCTTCGCCGAGTGCAGCGTAGTTCATCGCAGTACCACAGCATGCCACACGCAAACCAACGACCTGACAGAACTCTTCAACCGCACTCTTGGAGACATGCTGTCTATGTATATTGCATCAGATTGCATCAGATTATTCAAACTGGGATCACGTTCTTCCGTTCATCACGTACTAGTACAATGCGGCGACGTCACTGACTTCCCGATCTTCATCGTTTTTTCTTCTCTACGGGCAACAGCCAACCTGCGCACTAGACACGGTGTTTCCATACCACTCGACCCTTCCGAGCGCACACCGATTTCCCACGTTTCGCAGTTCGCCTAGGCGTACCGCCAGCTCGCTCGCTTATATACTTCTGAACACCAGCAACTACAGATATCTCGCCATGACGCGTCCTGCCCACCGCCCAATTTCTTGACGGGCTCCATTGTTTGGCCTTGGGTGCCATGTCCCACTCCAGGCCTATAATCGAAGCTCACGACAAAATATCACGGTCCTTACCGTATTATCAAAAGCACTTCATCAAATAATTACATCATCGACCCAGTTATGCCTCCATGGGATCATGGACGCTGCGTACGCGAGACTGTACATGTGCGGCGATGCAAGCCCTATAAGGGGCGAAGCATCTGGCCGGCGTCTGGTGTTCGTGCTCACGGCACAGCACCATGTAAATCAAAATATGTGTGACCAAAAGGTTCACAAAATGTTGACAAGAATACACTAAAAGGTTCTAAAATGTTAGAGACAGAGAGAGACAGAGTTCTCCTGGAGAGCCGTGCTGAGCATGTGCGACGTGCATTGGATTGGATTGAATTGGAGTAGGATTTGGATTGGATTGGGTTAGACTGGATTGAAATCAGTGGGATTGGATCGAATTGAGTTGGATTGAATTGAATTGTATTGGATTGGATTGGAAATCAGTTTAGCAGCAGTAAGCACTCTCACGGGTGATTTACGGTAAGAACGATTCCCCGTGCTTCGCCCACTCATCATAATTCACTTCGTGGAGATTCATGAGTTTTTATGATCCGCTTGTTTCGTTGTAACCCTGAGTCGCCAGGATGGCTCTGTCTTCTTGCCGGGGTGATATTAGCGAAGATTGTGAACTCCGTAAGATGGACCTAGTGGCAGGACAGCAGCTGGTGGACAGTTTCCCCAGGTAGTTATTGTCCATGCGGTGCTTCCTGAAAAAAGACGAAGTGTGTGCGGGCTCGGCTTGGACATCATCTGCGGTTAGCTACGCTCGCTCGGACTCTGGCCAATACAGGCTGACCGTCACTGGCCGACCCGCTACCAGTGATTCTGTCAATAACGATCACCACAATAAATAAATAAATACATAAATAAATAAATAAATGTATATTGTCAGCATCAATCTATACGATGCGCTAGTACCTACTTTGAGGAGACATGGACAAGTGTCCTTGTACTGTTGTGCCAATTCACCGTGTAGCTGGCAGATCCCTAAGCATGAAGACGATAAAGAGAAGAACGCGGTCGCCGCCCCCGATGGGCTGTACGAATTGAACGAACTATAATTTGGTGTTTGCAACGTTTCGGCAACATTTGAACGAATGATCGATACTGTCTTCGCGGTCTCAAATGATAAACATGCTTCTGTTATTTGAACGACATTATTATCTTTCCTTCAAGTTTCTTCGAACTCCTAAAGCAACTTGATGAAGTTCTGCGCTGTCTTTCTAATGCGGGGCTTCACCTCAGCACTAAGAAGTACCGTTTCGCCAGTCGAAGCATTAAAGTTATCGGCACGTAGTGAGCAAAGGTGGTATTCGGCCTGATCCTGAAAAAATTGCTGCTGTGATCAATTTTCCGCTGCCAGTACAACTAGAGAATCTGCGCATCTTTTTAGTTCTGCCCTCGTATTTCCGTCACTTGGTCCGGAACTTTGCTGCCATTGCTTCCCTCCTCAACAAGGTCATGCCCTCCGGAGCACCATTTATGGGGTCTCATGAATGTGAACAGGCCTTGCAAGAGATGAAACAGGCACTTAATCCTCGTCCAGTACTCTCACTCTGTTATTTGACGAGTCCCGACCGGTTATTCTTCACTCTGACGCCAGTGGACATGGCATCTGTGCTGTTCTTATGCAGGCTGATGACCAACACAGAGAAAGGGCTGTTCTCTACACCCGCCACACTTTCCGTCACACTGAGAAGAAATACACGGTTGCCGAACAGAAGTGTCTCGCTGTTGTTTGGGCGGTTCAGAAATTCCGTTCATACCTATACGCCCATTCCTTTAAGGGGTGACAGGCCCCCGTGCTCTCTGCTGGTGGCAGTCACAAACAAAACCTACCTGTACGCCTCGGACGCTGAATTTTAAATGCGGAGCATTTCTTAGGCTCGCGATGTCACTCGTCGATGTTGTCGGCGCCGTCCACACGCTCACTGCGCATGCACGTCGCGTCGAGGCGAGGTGCGCGTCTCTCCCCCGTACCCTCCTCGCTCTCAATAACAGGTGCGGCGGTGCGGGAGGAGCGCGTGCACCCCGTGCGCTCCGTCGCTCTCAACAACAGCTGTGGCGGTGCGGGGGGAGCGCGTCTGTGCGCGCATGCGTCGTAGCTACCCGTGCGCTGCGTTGCGCTCAACAGTAACGGCGGCAGGGCGTGCACACGTGATAATAGCGTGGTGGGTGCCTGGAAAGTTCGTGCGCTTGTGTGCGGAAGTGTGCGCATGCGCGTATCTCCCCCGTACTCCTCTCCCTCGAACGCGGGCGGTGTGTATTTAAGCGGCGGAGCGCGCGTTCGGAATTCTGTCAAGGGCGTCTTTGCTTGGCTTTCGCTTGACTTGACGCTTTGCTTGGCGGCACCGAGCAATAAAGACAGACTTTAACTTTACACTCCTTGTCTTCGCTTCTCCTTCATTCAATAAATAATAATAATAAAGACAAAATAACAATTAAGCACTCCCAAACCATACCCAATTACGCAACATTCACGCGATACCCCCACCACTCTGCGACGCATTTACTCGAGTTCCCCCCGTGGGAAGATGCAGGCGGGTTTTTTTCGACTACAAAGATATTAATTTACAGTCATTTAAAAGTCCGTAAGAAGCACCTTGATGCAGATTCCCTGTCACAATTTTCGCTGAAGTCGCCTGAAGCTCCTTCTGCGACAACGTCATGTGGCACGCCACTTCCCATCGCCCCAGTCAGCCACATAGCACCTGACAACGTGTATGACTTGGCAGCCCTTCTACGATAAGATTCCTACTGCCGAGGAATAATTGGCTCCGTTACCGGCTCTAAACATGCTGTGAACAGCCGCTGCCGTCATCAACTTTAATAATTTTCACTTTCAGGTGGAGTCCTTCACCATTACAATCACCACCCTTCAGGCTAGGGTTCCCGTTGCGCCACACACCCTCCCCCCAAAGATACTACAAGCCCTCCATGATTACGCTACAGCTGGACATTTCGCCTTCCATAAGACGTGTGATCGCGTCCGGAACAAATTTTTTGGCCTGGCCTTCACGCCCGTGTGGTCCACTACATTGCATCATGCGTCCCATGCCAGCAGCGCAAACGCTCGACTTCTGCGCCTGCCGAACTCCTACAGCCCCTTCCTTGCCCGTCGGCACCGTGCGACACTTGTGAGAATCGACCTCTACGGTCCACTGCCCCCCCCCGCCCCCCACCCCCACGACTGCCGGATATCTCTGGGTCGCAACAGCCGCCGACCACCTCACACGGTACGCGGAAACAGCTCCCGCACATTCTGGTTGGGCTATGGAGGTCGCCGATTTCTTCTTGCGTGCAATCCTCTTGCGTCATCGCGCCCCTCCAGTACTCTTGATCGATCGTGGCAGGATATCCTTGTCTGAAGTGGGGCCAGTTGGTTCATTATGAACTGAAGCAAAACAGCGCGAAAAAACGAAGGACGAGGGAGAACACACACACGAGCGCTGTGTGTGTGTTCTCCCTCACACAGCGTATACACACAGCGCTCGTGTGTGTGTTCTCCCTCGTCCTTCGTTTTCTCGCGCTGTTTTGCTTCAGGATATCCTTGTACAGCCTTCCTGAACAAGTTGTCGGGGCCTCCAATACAGTTCACAAAACCAAGTCCGCCTACCACCCCCAGACAAATGGACTCACTGAGCTCTTCGACCCTAGCTCCCATGTACATTCAGTGCAGTGGGACACAATTCGCCCATATTTTACATTCGCTTACAACAACGCCGTTCAAACGACCACTTGTTATTCGCTCTTTTTCCTCGTTTTTGGCCGCCACCTATCTTTCCTTCTCGATACTGCCTTCTTTTATGCCCCCGGATCTGCATCAAGTCCCTTTTCCGAACAGTTCGTCTGTCGTCTTGACCGCTACCGTCGCCTTGCTTGCCTGCACAGTGAAGCCTGCAATAACTGCCTGAAAGTCGGATATGACGCCACGATTATGATGATGATGATGATGATGATGATGATGATTGATAGTGATATGCCCTCATCTTACAAAAAACTACAAAAAAACTAATGTACCTGTGTTTTAAGCTCTTCTTTTAACACTAGCGCTGACCCTAGAGCAGGCACAAGAAACTTACTTAGCACAAAATACTTATTTTTTCTGTTGCAGGTGGTAGCTGTCCTAGGCAATATTGCTCTCTCGGCTTTTGCTCTAGCAGAATTCTAATCTTTTCACCTCCTCGGCAGCCTCGAAGTTAACTCTTTCTGTGCTACCCTTAAATCCTAGTGCTTCTGAAAGTCGAATATTTCCCTCTAGATTTGGATGGATACCCGCGCATTCTAACACTATATGCCGCATAGCTCCTGTTTTTTTTCCGCAGACTACGCCTACCCCATCATTTTTAGTATACTTTCCAACAAAGCTCTTGGTTTGCAAGCAAACTAAGCAGGGCAAAAGCAAAGCACTGCCTTTGGAATTGCCGTGGAAATTTTCCTTTCTAAATTCTAATTTTTGAGTAGTGTACATCTCTAACGAAGTTTTAGCTTCCAGTTTTTTCTCTCAATTTATTCGTTTCTATTGGTCTTGCCTCTCTTTTGGTTACCTTGGCAGTCTTGGATCCTCCACTGTTCTTTCTATAGAGTTAATACTACTGACTCTAGAGGAAAAGCTACCCGGCCAGCGCGTGCATTGAAACCGTGCTACACCCGGGCGCAGACATGATGCTACCCTCACAGCGTTGCCCGCTGTCTTTTTGCCTACTAGAGTTGGCGGCAGTAGTGGGTATTCACCTAGTAACCAACGCATTCCATCATGGCAGCCACCGTTTCTGTGAGTGCGCTGTGAAAACTTTGTTGTGCAGAAACGTTGTGTGAAGTTTTTCCTGCGAAGTTTTTCCAGCCACGAGCTTCTGAGAGTCCATCGCAGTATTAGAGCTGCCCGGGCTTTGAGCT
Source organism: Haemaphysalis longicornis (assembly GCF_048455015.1). Lineage (NCBI taxonomy): Eukaryota > Metazoa > Arthropoda > Arachnida > Ixodida > Ixodidae > Haemaphysalis > Haemaphysalis longicornis. The sequence goes on from NW_027526385.1 coordinate 160,724,770, forward strand.
GGTTCTTGATAGTTTTCTGGGGTTGTCTTGGCTTCATCAACGTGTGGATGTCATTTCCAGTCAGGGTCGTTGGGTGGTCTGGCTCCTGGTATGTTCCCTAGTACTAAATCATACAAGGGATCCTGCATGCATTTCACCAGAAGCATCCCTGAAAAGTGGGGCGCGTGGACCTTGACGTACGCTTCGTGAAGTTGCTGCGCAGTTTTGTCCACGAACACCACACTGGAAGCTTGGCCCGTCAGACAAGAGTCTGGCACGAGATCACGGCGCACGATTACGGTATTACTGCCGGAGTCTCGTAGCACCGATATCCGCTTCCCGTACCTTTCCCCAGTCCCCACAGGTAGGTTTCAAACCAAGAACTTGTTGATCTTTCAATCGCTCTTTTCTAGCTGTTCGGGGGTCCTCTTCTGTAGACGTTGGCGCTTTGCTACGGTGCAAGCCGAAACCTGTTTTGCGTCTCCCTCTTTTCCTCGACAATTCTCAGTTCTATCGCCAGGTTTTCCGCACTTGCCGCAGCTACAATGCCGTCCTGACATTCTACAGTCACTAGCACGGTGGCCTAGTTTGCCGCAGATGAAGCAACCTTGGGTCTTCCCTAATTTTGGGGCCTGATCTGCACTCTGGTCCCGTCTCGGTTCATCTCGGGCCTTACCCAAGTTTTTGATGGCCTTTGCTTCCATGAAGTGGTCACATGCTTATGCCATCTCCTTAGATGCCTTGCAGTTCCTTTCCTTGACAAAGACTGCTAGTTGGGTGTGGCAGCACTTCATGAATTGTTCCCCAATCTTCCTGTCGCGCAGTTCGTGGAAAGTTTTCGCGACGCCGGACGTCTCTAGCCACCTGTCAAAATAGCCAGCAAGGCGAGAAACGAACTGCACGCCGGTTTCCCCGTCTTCGGCTTTCGCATTCCTGAACTTTTCGTTGTACCCCTGCGAAGTCAAGCCGAATCGTTGAAGCAGGGCCAGCTTCACTTTTATTGTAATCTAGGGAGTCCTCTGGGGTCATTCTCCCTATCACTGTCAGCGCTTCACCCGCGAGGCACATGCTCAGAGCTGCTGCCCATTCACTTTCAGGCCACTTGTGCGAAACCGCAATTCTTTCGAACCTGACAAGATAGACATCGAGATCGTCTCTCCTGTCATCAAAAGGTGGGATAAGCTTGTGAGGGCTGACCGCCATTGCGTGTCCCGAGGCTACAGGTTCAGGTGCTGAGCGATCAACTTGCGCGCTATCCCTCGCGAGCTCTTGCAAGCGGATCTTCATCTCTAATGTCTTCTCCTCCCGCTCGGATGCTCCTTTCTCCCGTTGTGCTTCTTCCCTCGCGCGTTGTGCAGCTTCTTTCACGGCCTCACGCTCTGCCAGCCGTTATTCCCTTAATCGAGCCTGCTCAGACTTCACGCATTCCTGAAGCTCCGCGCCTTTGTAACCCAATGCCTTTCCTAGAGCGATAGTCTTTTCGAGGTCCATGCTGCCACTTATATATATATATATATATATATATATATATATATATATATATATATATATATATATATATATACATTTTTTATTTTTTCCACTTTCTTTCTTTCTTTCCAAATTCTTTATATGTTTCAATTACCTATCACATCCTGCCCTTTGCTTTCCGAGGTTTTCTTGACTGCCAACTCTTATTTCTGTCTTATTTTCAACGAGCCCCTCATTTCCCATTCTGTTTCCCTTCATGCATAGCGAGGGCCTCTGTTCTGGCAGTCTTGGTGCCATAGGAAGCTTAAGAGGGTTCAACGCTGATCCACCACTCCTGACATGTCGTAGACACTCGAGTCACGGCCCGGGGGTTAAAAAGAAGGTCCCCTGCACCCCGAGTAGTACGAGTGGCGGTGGCTAACACCCCCACGCACAGGAAACAAAAATACCTTAACATAAATACCCCAGAAAGACGAGGGGAAAATCACCCCGCCGGTAGCGTAGTGGTTATCGCACCAGACCGGTATTCTGGAGGTCGTGGGTTCGGATCCCACCTGGCGGGCATTTTTTCTCCACTTTCTTTCTTTCTTTCCAAATTCTTTATCTGTTTCAAGTTACTACCACTTGCTCCCCTTTGCTTTCCGAGATTTTGTTCACTGCCAACTCTTATTTCTGTCGTATTTTCAACGAGCCCTCATTTCCCATTATGATTCGCTATATATATATATATATCATCATCATCATCATCATCATCACCAGCCTGTCTACGCCCACTGCAGGGCAAAGGCCTCTCCCAGTCTTCTCCAATTACCTCGGTCCTGTGCCAACCGTGACCAATTTATCCCCGCAAACTTCTTGATCTCATCTGCCCATCTAATTTTCTGCCGCCCCCTGCAGCGCTTGCCTTCTCTAGGGATCCACTCTGTTACCCTTAACGACCAGCGGTTATCTTGCCTTCGCATTATATGCCCTGCCCACGTCCATTTCCTCTTCCTAATTTCTACCAATATGTCTTTAACACCAGTTTGCTCCCTGACCCACTCCGCTCTCTTCCTGTCCCTTAATGTTACACCCAGCATTTTCCGCTCCATTGCCCGCTGAGTCGTTCTCAATTTAAGTTGAACCCTCTTAGTCAGCCTCCAAGTTTCTGCCCCGTAGGTGAGTACCGGTAATATGCAGCTGTCATACACTTTCTTCTTCAGCGACAATGGTAGGCTGCTATTCATTATCTGGGAATGTCTGCCATATGCACCCCACCCCATTCTGATTCTTCTAATTATCTCTGCCTCATGGTTGGGATCTGGGGTCACAACTTGTCCTAAGTAGATATATTCGCTTACCACTTCCACTGCCTCGCCACCTATCTCAAACTGCTGTGCTGTCCCGAGGTTATTGATCATTACTTTAGTTTTCTGCATATTAATTTTCAGGCCCACGGTTCTACTCTGTTCGCCCAGTGCAGAAAGCATGCTTTGCAATTCGTCCCCCGAGTTACTTAGCAACGCAACGTCGTCAGCAAATCTGAGGTTACTGAGGTATTCTCCATTAACCCTTACTCCCACCTGTTCCCAATCCAGCGTTCTGAATATTTCTTGTAAGCATGCTGTGAATAACATTGGAGAGATTGCGTCTCCTTGTCTGACACCCTTCCTTATAGGTATTTTACTGCTCTCCCTATGGAGGATGATGGTAGCTGTAGACCCATTGTAGATATTCTCTAGTATTCTTACGTATTGCTCATCTACCCCCTGGTTCCGTAATGCCTGAATGACTGCTAGGGTTTCGACCGAGTCAAATGCTTTCTCATAATCTATGAAGGCTAAATATAGGGGTTCATTATACTCAGCGCACTTCTCTATCACCTGATTGATCGTGTGAATATGGTATATATATATATATATATATATATATATATATATATATATATATATATATATATATATATATATATATATATATATATATATATCGCAGACGTAAAGAGCCGGATACACACCAAGAATAATACACAAAGAAGGTTTATTGACGTAGCGGCAATAGGTATTGCTTTCATCAGAGTACAGTAACATGATTTTGCTGCCACAAACATTTAGAACACATTTTTTATATAGCTTTGGAGAAAACTGTGAGACGGAGAGGAAGATGCTGCGGAAATGAAGAGTATGCATACAGTCGGACTATGCCCATAGTACAACAACAACCACAAAAAAAAAAGAGACAGAGAAAGGAATCGAATTAACAAGGAAGCTCTAGAGATTCCATGACGACGTGGTAACGCACGTGGTGTGGGCCGCAAGTTCAGGCAGTGTGGAAGCGTGGACAATGGCGGTTTCAAAAGGAAGGGAAAAGTACACAATAAGGTATTCTGTGGGTAAGGAGTCGGATTCGGGCGGATCAATACAGGCATTAGGGAAAACTCTATTTTGGGCGTGCTTTCCGCTGATGGAAAGAATAGATACGGTTCACAAAACAGTAACCTAGCAGTCCAACGGGAAATAGGTATGGTTCATAGATCACAAAGGGTAAAACGTTGCAAAGTGGGGGTGGGAACGCGGCCTCCTTCTCAAGAAGAAATCGCATTGTGGAGCCGCATTCGGGTAATAAAACTGCTGTACTTGGAGAGTTTGTGCGAATTCTGATTCGAAACTTAAGGGGGTATAATTAACGTGATAAAAATTATGAGGTCGCAAATTTTAATCGAGGGATAAGACGTTAGCTTAACGTAACTTTCATTAATACCAGAGTCGCTGACCCAAACTTATAAATGAGATAAGATTCCCGAACCTCATGGTCGTGGTAGGTTTTAAAAGCGAACTCTAAAATTGTTGCTTTAAGATGTCCAAATACATGACCGGGACCGTTCACATGTCTAGACAGGGGCAAATAAGGACAACTTTTGCATGAAGCGGTGAATATTGAACCGTATCCGAAAGGGCGTTTCAGTTTGCTGATATATTGCTGCCTATAAATGATGCTCTCTGGAAGGTATACGACATTAGCGGAGTCACAGTTAAAGTTACCTTTTATATTTACGTAACACTCTGAAGCCGTGCTGCTGGCACGCTGTGTAGTGGTCACGCGTGGGCATACTTTACATCGAGGTTTATTACAGGGCATGCAACCAGAAGTTTCCGGTTGGCTGATAATAGAGTCAGTTAGATAGTCGCCTAAATTCTTATTACACCGGTACACAATGTGTGGTGGTTCGGGAAATATGCTTTTTAAGCGTTCAGTTTGCATTGGGATATTGCGATGTTTTCTTAGTACGGTTGACAGTATTGCAGCGGAGGTTTAGTGGGTTAAAACTAAATTTGTTTGCGGATTAACGTTCGGGGCTTTTTTTCCTAAAGATTTCGTTACGGTTTAATTGGTTGGCTCACACGATAGCGTCGTCGATAACTTCTTTCGGATATTTCTCATTCTACAGGGCGGTCTTAAGTTCTTGAGAGTTTGAGTGAAAATCGGCTTAGTTTATGCAAATTCTCGTAAAACGGTGGGCTTTACTATAAGGTACTGCTGTCTTGGACTGTCTTAAATAGCTAATTTGTAAGTGCAAATACTGCCGCGTTTTTGTAGTTTTTCTGTACAGTTTAGTTGGAAGCCCACATTGGGAAGTAGTGACGGTAATGGCCAGAACGTTTACACCGTGTTCCCAATAGACATTAGGCAAAAGTGCCGCCATCTACCGGGAGAAAAACGAAACGGCACGAGACGCTATGTTGGGAGATGGCGGCTGCGGTATAGTGCCTAGAATATACTCTAGGCACTATAGCCGCGGGATTGCTTGGCACGGAGCGTGTGAGGAGCTTTCTCGGCTTGGTTACCCTTTTATATGCAGATAAAAGCGCAGCAAAAATGAGCGACGAGTGCTCTGTGGACCTTTCTCTGTTGCCCATGTACATGCGGGCGACTTCATAAATACACATTACGCATAAAAAAAGCAGTCAGGGAGGCACCGGCAGGGAAGCTTTTGGAGGCTGTCGCGTTTCTTCTCTTTTTTGGCTTTGAGAACACAAACATTGAAAGTACATCCGTCTTGTTTCGCATCCTGTGGGTTTCTCTGGAGGTCATTCCTGAAACGCGTCGAAACATGCGGGCTGTCCTGAGGTTAGAATGGGGGAGGGGGAGCACTCGCGAAATAGCTATACGCTAAGGATCCTCTGAGACGAAGAGGAAACGTGCAAAAGAAAAAAAACACTTAAGAAAATAATTGCATACCTGGCATTTTTTAACAGCGGAGCTGTTGTAGCTGGCCGTAATGTGTAGCGCGTAACGTGTGTGGCGTGGAACGCGTTAAACACTGCCAATAAATTGCCAGTGAATACTTACATTACCAATAAATTGCCAAGCGCTGGTGACCGCGTGCCTCGCGGCGACCGCCGAGTGTCCCAACCACACGCAAAGGCTGGCAAAAAAAACTGCGAAAAGCTTCAAGAGCGAGAAAATGCCCAGCGCTCGAGAGCGCGTGCCTGTCCTTTGCTCACGCCGTCAACAACAAAACAGGGTGCCTACACTTTTTTCAGTGTGAACCGCATTGTCTACAGTGTGAACTGTAGATTTAAGAGTGAACTGTGCATTTTGGTGACACTGAGTGACTTTAATGTGTTCATTTTGCTATTAGGACCCCAAGACTGCAACTGTGTTTATTGTGCGAGGTGTGACCTTCCCCTTTTCCCCTCTTCCCTGCTCCCCCAGGGCCCCCTGGCCTCTCGTTTGATAAAGTTTTTCACTCAATCACTAACGCTTAGAAAATTCCGCTCAAAAATTTTGATCTTTGGAAAATAGGCTACGGTCGACCAGCAGGCGACGAGCGGTAAATGACCGGTACACGGAATTACTGCGTACGTTAAAGCTCTACTCAAGGCGCTACGTGAAGGTTGCAACTCTCGCGGATCCCTTATTTTCTGTAATTTTTGGCAAACGAAAGAATGCGTAGTACTTACAAAAAACCCTCCGAACGTCCAGAAAAAAAAAAGAAAACGCGGGCGCGCAAAGCACGAACGGCAGACTCAAAACTCTACCCGCTCGAAAAAGTACGAGCTGACCGATGCAGTGGGCCTCCATGCAGTGCGCCTTAACTACCAGCAGGGAGAAGTGCTCCGAGGCAAACACAGGGCTAGAAAATAGCGCACTTTGGTGCCTTTTTAGTCGTGCACATATTAATTGTTTCGTGACTATGCATGCGATCTAGCAATAATATTACTGGGTGAAGGGAAGTCGACACCCGCAAGTGACTTCACGCAGAGCCCGAGTCATGCTTTCATTAAGAAATAAAAAAAGATGTGTACGCTATTTCCGTAGTCGTCCTCGTATCATCTTTGTGCATAATAAGTTACACGACTGTATTTGGGCATCTTGGACAACGATAAATGCCGACGTGCGCGTCGCTAACCCCGGGGCTATCATGTACACAGTGGTATCCGGAGATCCGGGAATCCCCCAACTTGGCTGAAGCGCCCTCAGTTCCCGCAAGAGGGCGCAAGTTTTTGCATAAGGTCTATAGGAATGAGCAAGGGAAATACTAGAATGGGCTAGAAAAAATGCCTCAATGAAGGTGAGGAGCTCCGCGTCACCGTGCTTCCAGATCATGATGATGTCGTCAGTATACCTTTTATAGTACAGTACGTGGCTTTAAATTTTCAGTGTAATTAAATTTTGATTCGAGGTGAGCCATTTGGCGTAGTTGGGTCCAATTCGAGTTCTCATTGACGTTCCACCTGTCAAACTCAAAATTGTTAAGTTCAAGAATAAGCCTAAGGAAAGTTTGGGGAGTAGAATCGATAGCTTTGCCGCACGACGACTGCTCATACGCAAGTGATACAGCGGTGATGCCATCTTCATGAAGATGTTAGTGTACAGTGACGCAACATCGAGGGTGACTAGGAGGCAGTTATCGGGAATTTCAATTTTTGAGATGTCTGAGAGAAAGTTATTGGTATCCTTAACGAAGGACGGAAAGCTGGGAGGAATGTCGCAAATGAGATTATTCACATAGCGCGAGAGGTTTTCGCTAACCCTACCAATGCCGATGGGGCGCCCTGTGTCCACCTTTTGAATTTTCGGGAGGCGGTAGAATTTACCGGCTACTGGGCCCAAACGGGTCAAGGAACGAGCCGTGGTTACATTGATTGTTTTATTTTTAACAAGCACAGCACGTTTATCTTTTACGCCTTGCTTATAGCCTTGAGTAGGATCATTGGGTAGCGCTTTGCAGAACGTCGATACCGATAGTTGCCTATTGGCCTCGTAAACATAGTCAGTTTTGTCGAGGATTACAATGGTGCCTCCATTGTCGGCATCTTTAATGACTATGTCGGGACAGTTGGCGGGTTCCTCTAGGGCTTTGGGTTCGTTGGTAGTCATGCTATGGTGGAAAGAAATTTGTCTTTGGTATGCTTTTAGCACATCGCGTCCGACAGCTTTGATGTACATGTTGAGGCAACTATCACGTTTTGTGGGAGGGGCCCAGTGCTTGTAGATAAGTAGGGTGCTGTGGGCTTCGTCCGCGCCGGGTGATCGTAGAAGTATTCTCGTAGCCTCATGTTTCTGGCGAAATTATCGAAGTCCTTAAAAAGTTGAGATTCATCAAAACCACCCGTAGCCGGGAAAAGTTTAGGCCCTTTGACAAGACGTTCTGAATTTAGGAGGTGGTTTTACTTGAAAGGTTCATTACATTCCCGGTATACGATTTTCTTTTGTGACCGCAGACAAAGAAAAAGTGTTAGTACGGGTGTTTAATTGACCTAGTGGGAAGGCAGTGGTCAAAGCATTTATTACAGTCGAGTTGATATTATCGGTTGTATTGCCAGAATGCGGGCAGTTGCTAGTGCCGAAGCTTGTTTTATTCTTACGCGTGTGGCCAGTGTTAGAACTGTTATCTCGGTAAAACTTGAGGGCTCTTCTTCGCAATATGGCAATCTTGGATTTGTAGTTACTTAAGAGATTCAACGCTTTTTTGCTTAGTTCCTGAATGAGTGCGCAGAAATAGTATGAGTCGGATACTCTTGGTAACCGGATACTCCCTGAACTTGCCGCCCACACCACGTGCGTTGCCACATCGTCTTGCAATTCTTGAGAGCTGCCTCGTTAATTCAATCCCTTTATCTCTCTCTCTCTCTCTCTCTCTCTCTCTCTCTCTCTCTCTCTCTCTCTCTCTCTCTCTCTCTCTCTCTGTTGTTGTACCAGGGGCATAGCCCGACGCTCGGCATGCTCTGCGTTTCCGAAGCATCTTCCTCTCTTCCTCACAATTTTTTCGCAATTGAAGCATGTATAAAAATGTGTTCCAAATGTTTGTGGCAGCAAAATCCTGTAACTTGCCCCCTGGAAGTGGGAAGAGCATTTCTAGCAGCAATAAATCATAAATTCTGGCTTCATTTCTGACTAGATTATTAGATTCTAGCTGCAATCAAAATCAACACCTTCTAACTAGAAAAATTTTTAGTCTAGCTAAGAAATATTTCCAGCTTGTGGGTTTTATTCAGCTGGACTGACAAATATTAGCTGGAAGTAAATCTACATCCTGCTAGAAATGAATGAGAAACTAAATTTCTAGTTAGAAATTCAGCTATTTTTAGCTAGAATATTTCTACGTAGAGGAAATTTCTGGTTGAATAATCCAGCTGGAAAAAACATACATTTTCACCTGGGGTACTCTGATGATGGGCAAGTCTCATTGATGCTACGTGAGTGAACCATCTTTGTTATTGTTCTTGCTGTGTATCCGACTATTTACTTATACTATTTCTGCGCGCTTTGTGAGTTTTCTCTTTTTCTAGCTTTGTTTTTACCATGAGTGCTTATAGGACCACAGCAAAGAACATTATGTGGAAATTTACGCAGACCGTAACTACAACAGTTGGGATCGGGGACTCCTGGAGGAAGTATTTGTATCATCACTTCGATCCCCGCTGCCCTGGAACCCCCGCTTTTGTTTGTTGACTGCGTGACGATCCACCGGAGCAACGTCCTATCGCGTGACCCTCCCAAAGGCTCTCTGTCATTGTAATGCTTGCCTTTAATTACGATGTATTCTCATCCTATTGCATTGCAAATAAAAGCATTAAAGGTAATTAAAGCATTAAAGCTAATGCAAATTGCATTAAAGCTAAAAACACAAGTGCGAACTAAAAAGCATTGGTATTTCGCAGAGTCTTTACCAAACTTTAAAACTACGTCCCCTGAGAGATGCTAGTGGCACGTACGTCTGACTTTTCGAACTATCGACTGCGTGAACATGAAGCGGGCACGGCCTCCGCGAACGGCGCGCTGCAGGCATCCGATCGCGGAGACCGTGAAGCGGGCATTTTAACTCTAGTCTATCTCAATAGATGACGCCAGCAGGTCAAGCTGGACTCAGTACATTCGACTGGCTGCTTCTAGTTTTTCGTTGTATTTGAGAGTCCCTCGCACTGATACCGCCTATTCTTCACTCGCCGATTTCCAGACGGGCCCCATGTTGCTGTTCATACTACATATGTAGCCTGATCACATTTATTTAACCTAAAAGAAGCTATCGTACATGCGTCACTCGACGACACAAGCCGCGGCAGTTGGTTCAGAACGGTTTTTCGCTTGCTGCTTGAGCAGTCAGAATCGCGCGGATTTCATTTGTCGCAACTTGCAACCTCATTTTTCTTAAACGATCTCATATTTACAATCCGTTCGACTAGGCGTGAGTGAAGCGTACGCGTCTACCAAACTCTTCCAAAGTGGCCCTCCGCTTTGGAACGGCGGACACGGTACGTCTCTGTACCGTCCAGCCAAGTCGCTCCGGTTTACGGTAGAACTCTGCGCATGCACGGTGGCGTAGAAACGGTAGTCGTTACCGTGCGCCGAACCTCTTTTCCCATCTGCTATAGAAACTTCGGAAGTTGTTTCTGTAGACTCTGGCGTTCTTCAGGGGTCGGTGCTTGGCCCACTTCTTTTTCGTTTGTTTGCTAATGATATTTACTGTAGACCGTAACTACCGGACATGCTACCGTGACTTTTTTCTTCGTGAGTCTGTGGCGTTTCCTGTGCCGAAATATTAGTTTTCAGTTCTCAAAAGCGCTAAAGGTAGTATTAAAAAATATATATCCAACGCACCTACGGAGATTCGAACTAGCGACTGCGTGAACATGAAGCGGGTATTTTACTTCTACGCCACCTCAACAGATGGCACCAGCACGCAAGGTTCTCAGTACACACGGCTATTTGCGTCTAGTTTTTTGTTGTATTTGAGAGTCCGTCGCACTGATACCGCCTGTTCCTCACTCGCCAGATTATAGACTGGCAACATGTTGCTGTAATACTAGTTATGTAGCCGGGTCGCCTTTATTTAACCTAAAAGAAGCTATCGTACATGCATCGTTCGATGAGACAAGCCACGGCAGTTTGTTAGGGACCGTGTTTCGCTTACTGCTTGAGCTGTCCGAATTGCGCGGATTTCACTTGTTGCAACCTCATTTTTCTTAAACGATCTCATATTTACAATCCGTTCGACTAGGCATGAGCTACGCGTACTTCTACCAAACTCTTCCAAAGCGGGACACGGTACGTCTCCGTCCGGCCAGGTCGCTCCGGTTTAGGGTAAGGTTCTGCGCATGCGCGGTGGTGTCCAGACGGTAGACGTTACCGTACCGGAACCGTTTTTCCGATCTCCTATAACTCGAAACACGCTGGTGTAATTTTTATTGATTCCTGTGAAAATACGATTGTATGCCGATCATTGTGTGACCTACACTGAAGTGGAGAGTGCAGCCGACCAGACTCTTTTAAAGGGACAGACAACCGATTTTTGTCGAGTATATATTCTCTATCCCAAATGAAAGGGCATCACTTAAAGCACCTTGACGAGAAACAGTTTTGCAGATAACGGTCTAGAACGTTTTACATCGAATTTTTTTATCTACGAGCCGTATGTGTCCCTCCGAAAACTAATGCTGGCAACCATGACATAGAGTAGCTCGGCAACATACTTTTGTCTGTAATACTCTGTATGCGAAATAAAAAACGATATTTAAAAACTTGTTTCCAGCTAAAAAAGTTTGAATCGCAGGCTTTCCTGTTCTTTTATGTGTTTTTTTTAATACAAGGGTCTATTTTGCACGAACGCGCCATCTGTTGGGATAGACGATAGGTAGAATCTGGCTTCATGTTGTGTAGGCGGGAAGTTCGATTCTCCCCGGGCGCGACCTTTTTCTTTTTTTTTTTTAAGCTGCAGTTGGCGTATTTGGAGACTGAAATAAAATATTTTGGCAGAACAAACGCCCCTGACTCAGACAGAATCGTCAAAGCTCCTTCGCTGGGTCTGTTTGCTGAACGCTGCCGTTGATTCTGGGCATGGTGGCTCAGTTAGCAACCCAGCAACACTGAGAGCAACCCAGCGGCGGCGGGCGGCGTGTCTTTAGAATTTTTAAAGTAATGTTTAGAAGTGCATATATACTATTTAAGCTTGCACAAATACTTGTGTTAAAAGGTTTTCAATACGTAAATAAACGTTTCAGCAGTTACAGTAGCTGGTAGGTGTGCAGGTCACGTGACAAGAACACATAATGTAGTGTCAAGTTTCGACACTACGAACCGCCACCCTTCCGATTTCAGGAAGTTTGCTGCCAAATTAAAATTATTTCCGCCAGTTTGTTTAAAAATTGCTTGTGGTTACCGGGCTATATAAAACGCTGGCTTTCATATGAGCTAGAGAACATATACGCGAAAAAAATCGGTTGTCTGTCCCTTTAAAGGAGCACTGACACCAATTTTCGGCGTTAATATTATTGCACAGTTCGCTTCCTTCACTCAACAGAATACCCTGACTGAAATATGAGCGGCCTGCGACGCGAAGAACATAGTTCAATTGGATCGCATTTATCACGCCGACGGAGCAGCGCGCGGAGCGGCACTCAGCAAATGGACATCAGTGTGACGTCACTCCAGGAGAGGAAAAAGAAGTGACGCGACAGCGCTCGTCGAAAATTTGTGACGTCACTTCACGCGCGCGGCCCCACGAGTGGCGAGCGGGCGCAACACCCTCTCAAGCGGGCGCCGGTGACGTTCGCACAAAGCGGTGAGGTCAAACCGGGAGGCTGTCATATGCGCCGTTTGGGATGAAAGCGCGGGAATTTGAAACAAACGATTTTCAGCCCGTTCAATGTAATTAACTATCGCGCACTGAAGTATTTGAAGTGCTGTTTCAGGTTCGCCAGACCATTAAGCATCGATAAAAGCAATAAAAGTGTAACAGAAAATTTTCGTGTCAGTGCTCCTTTAAATGACACAATCAACAAAATTGGTCTCCGATGTGACAAGTGGAAAAAGTGCATTAACTACGAAAAAACCGTATTCATGAGAATTACTCACCGAAAAAGTTTTTTAGCGTTTGCTTTTATCGCAAAACACAATTTCCTCCATGAAGTATCTTGCTACAAATACTTCGGCCTCTGGACCTTATATACCTTAAATTGGACTCAACACATTGATTACATGTCGCAAGAAATGCCAACTCTAAGCTCTTCTATTTACGTAGGGCTTTAAAACTCAGCACTCATGATGTCCGAAGGACCGCATATAAAGCGCTTATCCTTCTCTCATTAGATTATGCAGCTATTTTTTGGCAGCCTTTCACTCGAACCAATATTAACAAAATTGAAACGATACAAAAAAAAGGTGTACGATTTATTTATAACAGCTACGGGTGCACCTCTGTTCCAACCCATGCAGTTATCCAGAGCCAATTTACCACAAACAACTGAACAAAACCATTTATCCAGTCTAAAATTTCTCTATCAAATTGTAAAAAGCCACAAGATTACATTTCCAACCCAATAACATTTTCATCAGGGCATGCCACTAGGCAAAGGCATGAAATGACAACTACTCCTTTTCGTACACGCAACAAAACCTTCAAATATTCTTTCGTTTCGCGGACCATGCCTCCTGAATGAAACAAACTTACTAACACCCAAAAACAACAGCCTTCACTTACCTCGTTTACATAACGATTACTTAGTCTTGAAATTATGCCATTACCTTTTTTTCTCAAGTACCTAGGTACTTTTTGTTTGTCGTTTGGTGATCTTCTCATCATTTGTACCCTCCTGCCGAAAGTCCAATGTGGGAATGCAGTATAAATGAATACATAAATGAAATAAACTGAAACAATTCTCAATTACTTCGAAACTGGTAAATACTCAGTCAGAAACTAAGCAAAAGAGAGTTGAACTTTTCAAGCAACTACGAATCCAAGGAGGCCTCCGCTATATCCCGAACAAAAGCCCGCACGTTTTACCGAGATAAAATTTCTAACACTGGCCACACCGAGTGTCAAGAGTATCCTACTCTTCTAATATTTCTGCGCACTCAGTCAGGAACTAAGCACAAGAGAGTTGAATCTCTTTAGCAACTACAAATCCAAGATTGCCATATTCCGAAGAAAAGCCCTCAACTTTTACCGAGATAACATTTTTAACACTGGCCACACGCGTAAGAATCAAACAAGCTCCAGCACTAGTAACTGCCCCCGCTCTGGCAATAGAACCGATAATGTCTCCGCAACTGTAATAAATGCTTCGACCAATGAATTCCCGCCACCTCAGTTAAACACCAGTACTAAACATTTTTCCTAGTCTGCTGTCCCAGAAGAAATATTACTGGTAATGTAACGAACCATTCAAGTATAACCCTTCGCCCAGTTCAGATAAACGACCTCTCAAAGGGCCTAAACTTTTGCCCCACTACTGCTGGTTTTGATGAATTCCCACTTTTTAAGGACTTACATCATTTCTCCAGAAACATAAGGCTACGAGAATACTTCTCGGGGGATGAAGCCCGCAGCATCCTACCTGCCTACAATCCCCGGGCCCCTCCCACGCAGTGTGATAGTTGCCTCAACATGTGCACCAAAGCTGTCCAACGTGATGTGCGAAAGGCATACCAAACACAAATTTCTTTCCACCATAACACAACTACCAATGAAAAAAAAGCCCTAGTTGAACTCGCAAGCTGCCCCGACAGTCATTAAACCTGCCGATAAGGGAGGTGCCACTGTAATCCTTGACAAAACCTACTATGTTAACGATGCCAAAAAGCAACTATCGGAATCAACATTCTACAAACCACTACTCAATGATCCTACTCAAGGCTATAAGGAAATCGTAAAAGATAAACTTGCTAAATTTGTTAAAAATCAATTACTCAATAAAACCACGGCTTGTTCCCTGATCCTTTTAAGCCCAGTAGCTGGTAAATTTTACCTTCTCCCAATAATTCACAAGTGGAACAACACAGGGCGCCCCATTGTTTCTGCCATTGGCACGGTTAGCGAAAACCTCTCGCATTATGTGGATAATCTCAGTTGCGACATTCCGCCCAGCTTCTAGCACATTTGCTATCACGCTCGGAAAGTGATTGGGGTTCGGGAAGTGTTCGAGAAAAGATTAAAGCCTTCAGAATTCTGTCCGTGGAACCTGACAAACGTATCAGCGTGCCCACAATAACCCTCACAGAAAAGGAGGTAAAAATGATGAAAGAAAAGTGCAATTGCACATGAGCGCACACGCACAAATATATCATGTTTAATCTATGAATGTACACTCACCATCACATTCTTATAAATAACCAAAGAGCTTGAAATAAACCAGTTGCTAGTGCTCACACTATCGCTTGGTTTGTCTTTTCACTGTCCCCGTCCCTCGTCTAAATACGCAGTGTACGTTAATATTGAATTCAAGAATGTACCAACTAGCCCCTAACCAAGCTTTTGTTAACATGACTAGTTCTTCCTGATAAAAGAACACTAATAAAAGGGGTCAAAGTTTTTATTCAGACTTTATTCAGCCACACACATGCACACAAAGGCGTTAGCAGGACCAACCTTTTACAGGTGAGCACACACACACACACGCACACACAGACCACAATGTACCCGTTCACGCTATGAATCAAGACAAACAACACAAACAACACACAGAGTATGTACAGATGGCAGAAAGAAGTGTGCTTGAATACGGTGCCTCCACACAGAAATACGCACATCCTCAAGACCATTCTTCATTCTAGGGCAAGCGCGTTCCTTTTGCTTCCAGCACATTGGCTAAGGAACTCCACCGGCTTATCAAACAACACGCAGTGCAGGTTGGCAAACCTTGGCATTGCAACACACTTCGGAGCCGATATCGAGGTGTTAGTTCTGGAGCTATGCATTCACTTGCTTGGGTGCTGCCTTGTCAACTAAGGTTTACGTAAAAAGGACAATTCGCAAGAGAGCAATCTTTCAAATATCTGCACTAATGTCGGACCCAAATTTGGGCACCATCTTCCAATGCCTAGTCTCAAATGGCCATAAAGACAAAACATATCTTTGCTTTAACCAATATATTACTCGGTCCCGATAACACTGATGCTAATTTTATATGTAGCAAACTTTACACAAATAATGGAGACGTTAAGCAATACTTACGAAGCAATGTACTAACCCCAGCCCCCTTCGGGCAATTTTTCAATGACGTCAAAGAACCTCGTTTTTGTGACAGGTCGTCCCTGACCTAAGCCACCGCCAAGAAGCATTACAGGGGATTGTAGAGGGGCCCGTAGTTCCATTTGATTGGACCACTTGAATTCTAAGCTGCAGGTAACACACTGACAATTTCGGTTTAGTGTTTGCCCACATAACACAAGTCCTGCCCGTAATTTTTCAGTGCAGTGAATTGTAGGAGCTTTTGAGTATTTCCAGCATTTTTGCAATTAAAAAGCATCTTCAAAGGCTGGAAAAGTGCTCAGTAAGATAGCAACTGTAAGTTCCTTCAAAGTGAACAATGTTGTCTGTTGCCTTCATGGCCCCTCTTAAGCTGTGCTTTCACCATTGCAATAGACGTCACCTAAAGATATATGTCAGCGTTTATTTTTTCCATCTAACTTCCTTGACAAGCAGCAGCAATCTTTTCATTGGATGTAATACACAAGAAAAAAGACTAAAGTTAGAGATAGCAGAAAAAGGTGAGGACAGCACAAACACCAGCTAATTTGATAAACGCTAGTCTTAAGCCGATCAGATTGGTCTTCCTGGCGTTAGCACCGACTCCTCACAAAGCTATCCTCAAACCACAATTCCACTAACACCAGCAGGACAGAGTGCATGGTCAACAGTTCTACAAGAAGCTAATCTCAGTCTTTCCATAAGCACTCGAAGGCAGAAAGGCCAGTTACACATGACAGAATGGGTGATGCCTGTGCCAAGGGGCTCTCGGCGAATAAATTTCTGGATACAGCACAGACAGAACAAGCCAGTGACCCCATCACGCGTAAAATCCAATGACACGGAAAACGAATGACGTTAGCTATGAATGACATTCAGTTTGGCCGCAACATTGTACAAGTGTAGCTGTTTTCCATGACATTTACTTCACGAGCAAAAGTAAAGAAGCCACAAATCCATATTTTCGTCGCATCAAACATAGCGGGGCTTTGAAAATGTGCCGTTACTTCATTGTCTATACTTAACATGCAGGAAGAAATATTGATTTCCTCGGAGGTTTCTAACCCAGCGCCCTAAAGCTTATTATTAAACTTTAATCTTTAACGATGGACCACTGCTGTCGAGGCTACTCACTAGGCTCGGAAGCCAATATGAATGTGTTCCTCGAATTCAACCAATCACCAAATGCCATTTGCGCAAACGTCGTTTAGCCCTCCTGTATACCACCAAAAAGATGGAAGTAACAGGCAATTTCACTCGCTTTAAACATCATTAGATTTCGTGCGACAGGGGTAAAATTCTTTGCAATTCTCTCACGTTATAGAAATTAGAAAAGGACGAAAAAAACATGTTCACCACTGACATCTCAATGCCGCACAAGAGACGAAACATCGCGACCAGAACAAACAAAATTGGACAAGTATATTAAAGCGAGCAACGTATCAACAGCACACTACATTAGTGAACAGGAACATATGCTTTCCCTTCTTGACAGTCCAACACATATTTTGGCACTCCCATCACATTTTTTTCACTTCCACATGCACAACCTTTTACGTATATGTCATCGGCAGAAAAAAAAACTGTGTAAGGACATACGCAAGCAACAATGTAATATGCAAGCGGTCTCACAGCTAAAACTAAACGTGAAACAAATGGGAGGATTCACTTTCTAGTGCACAGAATTCATCGAAGCATTCGTAAGTAGCTCATTATTTAGCAATAGGCCGTGAACATATAGGACAAGCAATTAGTACAACCACTTATAGTAATAACAGTTCGTTAGGCAAGAAAAAGGCCAAGTGTTCTTGTTTTTGTTAGATGTGGCATAACTTGTAGTATTCACAAACCATTCAGACGTAGCACAAAACAAAAACACAGCCAGCAATGTTTGCAATCACCTCTTCCATCCACTTCCTTCCTAGTTTTTCTGTTCAACCACAGCCATCGCCCCAACTCTACATGAGACGTTCGTGCTAATCGAACAGTCTCAATGTAGGACAAAGTAGAGTAGGGGGCGTTATCAAAAGTGCGAGTAAAAACCTGAGTATTCTATTTTTCGCTGTCACTAAAAGCAACAAAAATGGAATGCACATGCTGCAATTCATAGTGAGAGCAACACATGTGTAAATACCAACACATACACACACCAAGTACGGAAGCCAGGGAAAGCGTTTAAATAGGTGGAGCTCTCTTGATGTCAGTAGTTGCCTGCAACTTCGAGCTAT
Source organism: Haemaphysalis longicornis (assembly GCF_048455015.1). Classification (NCBI taxonomy): domain Eukaryota; kingdom Metazoa; phylum Arthropoda; class Arachnida; order Ixodida; family Ixodidae; genus Haemaphysalis; species Haemaphysalis longicornis. Next base: position 160,742,896 of record NW_027526385.1, read on the forward strand.
CCGTCGATATTTGTATACCAACTGGCTTATTGCAGGAGCACGCCGTCACCGTGTCTTTCACAGTTTGCACGAGCTGTGGAACCTCTCAAACTCTAGAACCAATGAGTCACGCTGTCATACTCATTAGGCAAATGTCACAAGCAAAAATGTGAGTTCACATACACGATGCAGATGTCCCGCAAAGTTCAAGTGCACATTACATTATATACAGTCCTGCAGGTGCAAAACTAAATGTCTTGGTTAATGCAAGTTACCCGGGCATGCAAAATATGTTGCTTTGTTTCAGAGAGCAGGTGTATGTACAGGGTGCTCTGACGACAGCACAAACGTCTCTGGAACAATCCAAGTCAGTTCACCAGGTGTTTCACCAGTCCGGAATTCTTCCGTCCACTCATAGTCTGCACGATTGTCAATCTCAACAATCATATTTCTTTTCTTGAATGGCATCACGAAAAATGTCAGTTGCACTGGGCTTCACAACACCTCATGAGCGCTCGCAAGTAAGGTGGTGGCGGCCATTTTCTTTCTTCGTGCAGCCTGTCGACCTCCTTTACTAGTACACTGTTTAAGAATGTCATTCAAAGTCTGGTTAAAAAGAAGCTGTGTATACCTTCATAAGCACTAACTAGTTTCACAGAAGGATTGGTGTCGTCATCTAGACACATTGGCACCAACACAGTTTGCATCTCATGGAACACTTGCAAGTAAAAGTTAATATTTGGTTACACGTACTTGTTATAAAGGTGCGTGCTTGTGAGGAATGCTGCTTGGCACGGACAAAGATAGAGAACTTTCAGCCACGAGTAACTAACCACAGTCGATATCCATTCCTCCGCTTCAAAAAAAATGATCTTTCGGATGCTACCACATTTATTTACCTCAGCTTCACCACATAGTAACAACTGCTGTTGAACTTTGTCAGTGGTTAGTGCATGCCCTGAAAGTTTTTGAAGTTTTTTCGATGCAGTGAAATGCTTCTAGATGTAGCCACTTGTGCCAGTGTGGGGAGGGAACAAGACCGTAAGTATTGAGAAACACTTCGGCCACGTCTTTACATGTGTCGAAGTGCTTACACCCAAGGCATTGTTTTGCTCATGCCAAATACCACAGCTCAGTCAAGTCACTGAGAGCAAGGGGTTCTTGCGTGCGACACTGAGATCAGTCACTGCCTTTTGAATACTGTTGCTGGAGAGCTTTAGTTGGGCTTAGAGTCTGAGTGGCCATGGAAAAAGTATTTCTATAGGCCTAAACTTCAGCAGCTGACAGTGACTTTTAAAAGGTAGCAACTCTCTCACAAGGCCAGAGACTTGCACCCGTTTTTGGCGAAAAATAATCCGATGAGGTCACTGATAATCGAAGCAGGCTTGCTTGGTGATACCTTTGCCATAAACACGAAAATCACTGATTTCCAGCAGAATATCTGCGTTGCTTATGTCATGAGTGCTGAGAATTAGTTTTTTTACCTACCAACAATGAACAGCCTATTGAGAATTCAGAGGGCACAGACGAAACTTTTCAAGATTACTTGCAAGTTGAGCAACGACACCATGCCTTATAATCAATTAGAATCGACCCCTTACGTAATACCCCTCCGGGATCCTCCAGGGTTTAATAAATGATAATGATGATGGTCTTCCAGACATTGTCGGGTGAAAAAATGTTGACTGCATATTTGGGGCCACGTGTTAGGATATCAGTGGCATTCTTCTGACAGTATGTGCACACTCTTGCATTGAGACAACCATGAGTGCCTGCGCTGACCGTTTCCACAAGTACAATGCCACCAGACGAATGACTGCGACCACAAGTACCAGAGACTCAGCAGCTATTGCGCAGCTGGAATCTCAGTTCTTGAGCACCAGGACAATGGGTCGGTGCTTAAACTCTTCATATTTTTGGACCAAAAAGATAGACATTGAGGAATGTACGCGTGCGAGACGTGATCAGTCCACAATATGGTTGTTCCGGGCCCACTTCTTTATTGTCACTCCTGGGCTGAGGTGTGCTGTAGTGTTGGGCTCCTGATTTCTTCCAACGAGGTGGGGATTTTTAACGTGTGCTGAAATCTGACCCGTGGGCATTTACACTTTTCCCTTCCATCCGAAAACCAGCCACTAAGACCGGGATCGAACCTGCGTCCTTAGGCTTAGTAGCAGAATGCCTTAGCCACTGAGCTAGCACTGCGCATCTGAGACCATTTCAACTTTTGAGCATGTAGTCCATTGGTGCACCTTTACCTTGGGCTTTTATGAGTCTGTCTCATCTCACTGCCTGTCGGAAAACTTCCTTCGTGCTGTTTCTATCAAGCAGCTTAAAGGTTCCAAAATGAAGCATCTTCATGAGCTCTGGGGGGAAACGAGCCTTCATATATTGACTCCAGTAGGGGGTGACACGGCAGCAGCAGTGGTGACTGTGTTGTTGCTGTTGCTGCTGTTGTTGGGATGTGATGACTTGAGCTCAAGGAACTGGTATGGCACGTGGTACGTCTGGCTCTTGTACTCGACGAGGAGGTGGCCGCGACGTGGTGAGGCCCCGACGACCACCACGGCTTCACTCTTGGGGAGCTTCACTTCGCCCGCAGACTCTTCTGAGGAAGAAATACGGAAGTCAATGTTGTCCACTTTGAACTGAAAATTTGAGGGTGCGGCCGAGCATTTTTAATGGTTTGCTGTCACTCCAGCCGGGGTTTTTTTGCGTGTTCGTTTTATGGTAACTTTATGGTAGTACTGCACTACGATGCTTTCCACAGCATGTGAACATTTTATTTGGGGTTATCGTAATAAACAAGGACTTTTCTCAATGCCAATTACAACATAAATAATTTACAAACTAGGTAGGAACCCTGAGTAGCACATCAAAGTGTTAGCACAACTGTTTAGTACTGTCATGAGACGACAAATTGGACACTACCATGCACCCTCATGAATGCACTCACATCTCTAACAAAGGTGTGTACGGGTCACAGAAAGTCCCCATCTTGGTCGCCACATAATTGCTGCAAATACACCGTTCGCCTGTGTCATGGTTTATGTGTTTTTCACATATTAGTGATATCACACAAAGAAGCACCTAACAGCTAACAACCCCGATAATGAGGTTCCCATTGGAGATTTCAACCACCTCACTTGCAATGCTTCTGCTGCTGAAGCGAGATGAGGCAACGCAGAGAAAGAAACATGCACTTCATGTTTTGTCTAAATTCTGCCTGACAAGTTCTATGGGTTTATGTGACACCTACACAGATACACGACATGCCGGCAATATTCTTTTTCCACTAGTTGTTTCGGGATTAGCAGTGAAATGATTAAAAACGTTAAGTGTTGCAGAAAAAAAATGCAAAGATAAACGGTATATTACTCAGGGGTAACAATCCACACTGAAAATTTTGTGTTTCACATGGCCACTTGCGGAGGGCCTTGTGTTATTCTTTTGCTTTGTAGTGAAGTCCAATGTATAATGGGGTGGGTGCGTCCTTACCAGGGTAGTTCATCTTCATCACTCGGGTCTGTGGGTACCCCAGCTTGGTGTTGCCACTCACAGTGTATGGACGGCTGGGTGGCACAGGGGGTGGTCGCTCCTGAATTAAGAAGAAACGGGGGTTTTGTTTTCTTTTGCTTAGCCCTTACCGCTGGCTTCAGTTGGGAGCTAATCAAAAAAAGAAGAGGTACACAGACACAGCTTTGAAAGATAATATACAATGGGCTCACAAGAAAACAAACCTATAAACGTTTTCAGCAAAAATGTCAGAATGAGCAGTGTCAGAGCATCCCTGTAGATGTGACAGGAAGTGCATTTTAAGTATATTAGATTAGGTTCCACTGTACAAAAGAAAATTTTAGAAACTCAATACACACACAAAAGCACACCATGAGAGATTTACATTGCAATTTGAAGAACACGTAACGGTGGTTTTGCCAAGCACGTCTGCAATTTCAATGTGTCACCAGTTCATTTTCTCTATTGTTCACATGTTCACCCATCTTCCATACCATTTGTAATGTCATCGTTCATTCTGTTCATCACGGTGTTTATGTCTCCCTGGTGAACTCACAATCCAGTAGTTGCGACAGCGAACACTTTGGGACAAACTTTACTTTGGCAGCAACCGTCACGTCAGCCATATCGCAGCGACTGTCACGCCATCTACACAGGCTTTTCAAATGCTCCTTGTGAAACTGGTGGTGACAAGAACGCACCAAATCGAGACCAAACAGGGAGCAGGTCTGCTGGATAGTCTTGCTGTCGCACCGCTCCATCTCTGGTGGCGGAGTGCCCGAGATGGGCTGGGGACGGGGACGACCCTGGATGACCGCCGCTGGTGCCTGGACCGCTGCCTGCGACCTGCATGAAGGCCATAACACACCGGCTGGATACTCTCAAACCAACCAAGTAGGTGATAATGATTATTGATAATCGTGGGGTTCAATGTGCCAAAGCTACACCTGCGCTATGAGGCGCGCTGTAGTGAAGCGATCAAGATTTATCTCAACCACCTGGGACTACTCAATGCAAGCCAAATCTCGACCCACGGCCGTTCTTGCTTTTGATCTCCATCTGAAAAACGGCAACCGCGACTGGCAAGCGGATTCACACGACTGAGGAGGAGGCGCGCGGGGGCGGACGGATATGTGACGTCAACAGCACGTGACCGGATTGTCCGGCTGGGCGGCGCATCCGCACGTGCGGAGCTACGCGGAGTGACTAGCAGACTACATCGCGGAGGAAGCGAGGGAATTCTTGGCGAGGCACCCTGCGGAACCTGTTTTTTTACTTGCTCTCGTTCTTCCGTAGCACCTCCAAACGCAAAGGACCGCTTCTCCCTGTTTTCCTGACAACAGCACCTGCAGTAATAGCCACGATGGAGGCGAATCGAAGGTGTCATTTGGCTGCGATGGCTGTGTTGCTTCTTTCCAAGTGGCGCCTGCCCCTGTCACTGCACCACGTGTCGACCACACCACGTCGAAAAAGCCGCCCTTCCGCCCGCTTCCACCTGCTACGACATAAACCCACGTGACCGCAGTTCTCACCGTTGCCAGACTCCATGCAACCCCATTTGCCAAAAACAGGTTCCATTCCCCGCGGAGGGCCGCCACTGTCGAGCAGAAACATGCGGAGGCATTTTCTTTTTCGGAGCATCCGCCGCCGATCCGCACCGAGGGGCGGAGCCTAAACACGCCACGAGAGCGGGCCCGGCGGGCCAGAAAGACAGGATTTCTCCCTCGTGTGAATCCCGGTGTACCAACCATCCAGGAAAGCTCTACTCAGGAGTTTGCAGAGACAAATGGGTGGTTTTTTCCTCAATCCAATGAGTGAATGAACTGCATGTCCCATTGGCAAACTTCAAGTAATCTGAGTTAGAATAAACAGTTTACCTCCGTGATATTTCAGCATGACTAAGGAGGGCCTTATTTCAACCCCCTGTACTTTTATAGAAAACAATGCCTCCAGAGTATATAGTCTGGCACCTGGAGGAAGTCCAATGCCTGCCTGTTACCATTGTTGTAATTATTGGTACCTAGGCTGGGTACTATGCCTGCCTGTCACCGAGGCTAAGAATTATGCCTGCTTGGTGCGTTGTCACAATTCCCCATTCCTAGATTCTTCCTCTAGTACCTAGCCTGTGTAGTAAGATTTGGGCTAGGTTGTTTCATTTTTTTGTCGGACTACACTTCAGGTTACAGAGTGCACAGAATTAGAGAGGACACAAATAAAGTTGGCAGCACGAGCGCAACTGTCAACTGATTTGTTACAAGTAAAATATATCTTCATGGAAACTAATACACCTAAAAGGCTTAGAAGATACCCATGGAAAGGGGGAAACTGGAAAACATTTTTTCGATACACACCTTAATCATTTGTCGTCTCTACGTTTGCACCCCCTGTAATGTAAAGCGCAGTTTAACCGTAAAATACCCAGCGCCTAACCTGGTAGTACTACCTGAGCTAAGTACTGCGCTTGCCTGGCACCTAGTTTTGTTCAGGTCTGGCACCTGACCTATGTACTACTCCTTCCTGGAACATATATAACAATACCTGGTACCTAGTTGGTTGCCCCTTAAGCAAAAACAGGTGAAACCACGCCGGAGGGAAGCACGCACCTCATGTTGGCCACCCGTGGTCCGGTGGCCGTAGCTCGGCCGTGGAGCTGGAGACTCCGCCGGACGCTGGGCCAGCGGAGCCGCTGGTGCCAGCCCCGCCAAACTGCCTGGATCAACACTGCCGCTGCATGCCGCCTAGCCTCACGAAGCAACTCCAGCTGCTGTCGAGCATTCTCACTGCACGAATACATCGGCGGGCATTGCACTTTGCAAAGAACTCAGGTGACACGAGTTTGAATCAGTCAAATGAAATCAATCTCAAGAGTTTTGGATCCATAAAAACACCATGCGCGCATAAGTACCAAAGGAGAAATTCCTGCTGAACTCGTTGGAAAGACTCAGAGTACTTAGTTCTCGACGCTTTCGTTTTTTTTTTTTTCACAAGAAGGCACTGAGCATACGAGAGGGAAAGACTGAAGGGCTGATAAAAAATGCCCGAGGACATCAAAGCACTCATTGGTAGTGAAAAACAAAGCATGAATGTCCAGTTAAACGCTGTAGATAGATGTTTAAAGACACAGGGCAAGAGCATATGCTACCGTAATAGCAACGAGTTTAGCGTGTAACAGTTAGAACGCATCACAAGGGCTGTTTCGCAAATCAAACGAAATGAAGACGAAAGGACTAAAATCGAAGATGAAGGACAAACACAAGTATAATCCCTTCAAAACTCCATAGTCACTTATCAGGAACAGATGGAGAAGCAAACGGACGAACAGGGGGAGATGATACTGTATTGAAGGATTAGAACAAAACACACCAAGTATACTGAAAATCCCCAGATGCTAATGTAGATGTCCACTGGATTGGGTATGTAGTATTCTATATTGACTTGGAGTACTGTTCCATGAAATGGATCATATTGCAATTTTTTGAGGTTTGCATTTTATGAATGCAATTACCAAATTTGTCATATGAGAACTTGCTTGCAGTGTCATGTACTACTGTCACTTGACAGATTTCACCTATCCTTGCAATACTTTTCATGGTCCGGTCATTATTCTTTATGGTTTCATTCATTTTTGTACTACACTTCCATACTAGTCTTTTATATTACTTTGTACAGGATTGTGCATCCTCCATTTTCCCTACCCTGCCCATTTTCCTGTTTCAAACTTGTGTGCAACCTTTATGGATGCAACATGTGATGCCGCAGCTAACAATCCCAGCCTTACAAACATTTTTACACCTGTGTCCAACATTTCATTTCATTTTTCTGTATCAATCTGAATCCTTACTGCACGCTGAAAGAAAGAGAGAGAGAGAAATTATACTATGCTGTAATCATGCAAAATCAAAAATACCCAATTCTTACTGAATCAACAGCTCCACGAGTGTAAGGCTTTGCTCAAGCAAATTAAAGATGCTCATGGTTGTTAACTAATGTACTGAGTACGTGGATAAATTATAAACAGCACATACCAAAAATTTATAATATGAGATTTATGTTAAACAGTTGTGTGCTTGAATATAACTTGTGCGTTTTCACAAATATATTGCATTTTTACTGTTTTTTTACACTTTAATTGAATTTAGATGGCTTCATCGTGTTTTTTAAACGAATATTGTGCCTTCCTGTGCACGAAAGCGTTTGGTGTAAATTCAATTGTATATACTATGTACCGCTCCTGTTTAGACAGAGGTCTCCAGTGCCTAAAAAGTTTAAAATAAGAAATTTAATTTTTTCTTAATGAGCGGTTCGGAAGCATGAGTGTTCAGGGGACACCTTTCAGACTTGAAAATGTAATGGGAGAACCCACGATGTCCTATCCAACCTATCCATGTCATATAGCCAAACAATTTACACTCGCGGCTAAGTCCCCCACATACTTATACAATGCCCCTCTTTTCTTTCTGGATTATAGTCCGATGCGTGTCATTCGTTCTTGCAACTAAAACACATTCAATATACTAAGTTTTGTGTGCGGGGCATTTCTACACATCTGCCATGTTGTTCAAAAAGCCAACGTTAAACCCCGTGCTACGCAGCCAAATTTAATGTACGTGCGATGCAGCGAAGCCACTATTTATTGCCAGTAAGGCGTGACAAAAAATAGAAAGGAATGGAGGGGCGAGAATTCGGGAGAAGCCGTGTACCCCTGAAATGTCCTCGCAAACCTTTTCAGGTTTGCAAACACCCATTTAGAAACCCCTGTTACAAACCATGTGTAATCTGTAAGTGGGTAATCCAAAGCTTGTCATCGCTATTTCTCAGCTCTCACCTTGAAATTGTAAATGTTAATCACTTGATTACTTCTCAATAAAAAGCAGTTTGATATTGAAGCAACATCCTCAATTGCAAGGTAGTAATTAAGAAAAAAGGGCCGTACCTGAGGAAGATATGCCTCTTGCCCAAGGCCCAGTTGACAGCGGCATTAGAGAGCTTGGCGTTCTCAAGGGTCTGGCTAAAGTAGTCCAAGATCAGCTGCAGAGGAAATAGGCCCTAAGTAAACATGGGGAGCAATTCCTCTTCACTGTTATTCACAACACTCGATTACACAACTTAGAATAAAAGACATTGCAATATTGCTATCACTATCATTATTTGGTTTCTTTTATTTGCCTGCTCAGAGCAGTTCTGAGCACCTCCGAAGCTGTTCCAATTTTATTTTCGGATAACATGTTTATGGCAGGAGCAGTTTTTGGGAATGCCCAGGAAGTGCTCAGAACTTCTCTGCGCACGTAAATAGAAGGTACAATTATCTCTCTAACAGTAAAGAAACGACATGGGAATATTGCCATCCCTACCATTACCATCTTTCTATATGGCACCATGGCATCACAATTATTATATCGTTAAAACTGAAGAAAAGACATGGAAATAGTGTCACCACTATCATTATTTTCTTCCTAACATCAAAACAAAGACACGCCGGTATTCCCAGCACTATCATTATCATCTCGCTAACATCAAAGAAAAGAGATACTAGCCATCACTATCAGTATTACCTTGCTAACATCAAAGCGAAGAGATAGAAACACTGCTACCACTATCATTGCCATCTCGCTAACACCAAAAAAGGCATGACAATATTTCCACCACTATCATTATCATCTCGCTAACACTAAGAATAAACGCACAAATATTTCCACTGTTATTACTATAGTCTTGCTTACATGAAAGAAAAGATGTGGCAATATGGCCACCACTATCATTATCGTCTAGCTGACACCAAAGAAAAGACATGGCAATATTGCCACTGCTATCATTATATTTTGCTAACACCGAACAAAGGAGATAGCAATATTGCCACCACTATTGTTATCTTATCTCTAATATAAAAGCAAAGACATGGCAGTATTCCCACAACCATAATTATCACTTCACTGAAAGCAAGAAACTGACATGGAAATATTGTCATTACAGTCAGTATCACCTTGCTCCCACCGAAAAGACATGGCAATATTGCCACAACTCTCATTATCATCTCGCTAGCACCAAAAAAGACATTGTATTATTACCGCGTCTCTCATTATCATCTTGCCAACATCGGAAAAGATATGGCAATATTGCCATCACTATCCTTATCATGTTACCTACATAAAAGACATGGCAGTATTGCCCCCACCATAACTGTCATCTCACTAATATCGAAGAAAAGACATGGCAGTATTACCAACCCTATCATTATCATCTCACTAACACCAAAGGATAAAACATTGCAATATTTCCATCGCTATCATTATGATCTCGCTAACGTGAAACAAAAGACACGGCACTACTGCCACCACTACCTCATCATTTTGCTAACACAAAAAGAAAGACATGGCAGTATTGCTGCCACCATAATTATCGTCGCATTAACTATTGGTCACAACTCATTAAATATCGCTAACATCGAAGAAAAGAACGGCAACACTGTCAACGCTATCATCATCATCGTCATTATCTCACTAACACCAGAGAAAGCAGACAGCAATATTGGCATTGCTACCATTCGTCATTCAACTATCATCAAACAAGACATGACAATTTAACAATCAGTATCATTATCATCTCTCTAACCTCAAAAAAATACATTAAATATCACAATCACCATCATCATCTCGGTACTATCAAATAAAAACAGCAACATTGCCACTGCTATCAGCATCATCTAGCTGACATCAAAAAAACAGAGCAATTATTCCATCCCTATCATTATCGTCCTGCTATCATCAAAGAAAACAAATTGCCTTATTGCAGTCACATTATCTGACAGACGGATGTAAAACACGGGGAAGGCCAATAACTCGACGGAGGGACGAAATTACGCAATTAGGGGGCCATGAATGGAATCGACCAGATCGGGACAGGAGTTGGAGGTCAAGGGAGAGGCCTGTGACCAGAAGTGGGCCTCAATAGGCTGATGATGATTATCATCATCTCGCTACCATCAAAGATAAAAAGTGGCTGCATTGCCATCACTCATTATTATGTCACTAACATCAAAGAAACGACATCGCAATATTGCCACCAGTGACTTTACCACTCGATAACATTAAAAAAAAGACATGGCAATAGTGCCATCATTATTGCATTTCACTGTCATTACCATCTCGCTAACAAAAAAGACATCGCAAAAATGGAACTGTTATCATTTTCATTCCGCTAATACAAAAGAAAAAGGACCGCTATATCTATTCCCATCATCATTCTCACATCGCTAGCATCAAAGAAAGGACGTCGCAATATTGCCATCACTACCATTCCCAAAAATGACAATGCTCTATTGCGACCGTTATCATAACATCTCGATAGCATAAACGAAATGAAACCACAATATATATCTCGTCGTTCACCCACTGTCTAGATGTCCCCCCAAACACACCTTTTGTAACTCTGAACGACTCCTTTTGGATACCCCGATGATGCTCATATTACAGTGTCCTCGCCACAACTTGAACTGCGCATACCATGCTCAGTGAACGCTCACAGTGCAGTGAAAAGAGTTTATGAACCATCTTCCCCTACCCTTTTTCACATGTCCCACAACAGGGCCTGTTGGCTTCCTCCTATAATACAGTCATCAATTCTATTCCTCATCATTTCGCTAACAACAAAAACCCATTGCAATCTTGCACCCACCATTATTATAATCTCATTCACACCAAAAGACATGGCAATATTGCAACCGCTGATACCTTCTTACCTTCAATCTCCAAGCTAGATAGAGGCTGGAAGACCAAAGAGAAAAACAAAAATCGGTCACCTTGCAGTCTCCGACAGCCTTGTCTTCGGTCTTCTTGAGAACCTTGAAGGGAGCCAGTAGGCGGTAGCGAAGGTTGAAGGCCTTGAAGCGCATTCGATGTGGGAGGCCTGCATCAAGAGATAATCTAGGTGACATAAAGCTCTCAAGATTTAGTCCCAGTATTACAACCACTGGTTCTCCAGTAAAATGCAATGTATCCGCCTGGTGGACTTTGTCCATTGCTTAAATAGGGGCAGGAGAACAAGAGAGGGGGGAAGGAAAATGCAGTAAGGTCATCATACCCAAAAGCAAAAAGCACTCAAACTGAGTCGTAACGAATGTCTCAACAACCACATTTAAAACTCATAATTTTTTGTTTGAATTCAATAGGGACAATCTTAAGAAGACATCACCAAGCAACATTTAGGCCCTCAGGCTGCCTTTTGAGAAGGCCATTGTACAAGCAGCATGAACTTCGGATGTTCTGGCTCCATTCAACGATCTACAGACCACCCCTTGCGGAAGTTATCTTTACTGCAGTGCAACTTCAGTTTCAAAGCAGCATTTGAAGACTCAAGACTGGCTGTACTACAAGTACGGGTGTTGGTTAACAGACTTCACACAGACAAGCAAGAACAATGTCATAAGTTGTTGTAACTAGGACTGTAGATATACATCTTGACTTTTTCTGAATGCACAAATTTATCCCATGATGTTGCAATGTATCACTGAGTATTTGACTGGATGCACAAAAAGTAGCTTCACCTCATTGACTGAGCTGAAAACTGGTATTGTGTACATGCATGAAGAAAGAGGATTGACAGGGCATCTGTAGAGGTCAATTGGCGATGCAGAGCTGGAGTGGAAAGCACTTATACTTTGGACAGTAGCAACAAGAAGTCCGAACAAGCAACAAACGTAGCAACCGAAGTAGCAACAGAAGTAGCAACAGTAGCACCAATTCCTTGGTGGTGGTGTTTGTCCAGTCCTTCTTGCTACCTTTCGACGTATTCTCCCTTTCTACTCCAAAGAGGGTTGGCAGATAGTGTACAGAATGCGCTCGCACCAGTATAAGGTTCACTAACCCTGTGATTAGGCAGTGCCAGTAGCATGTTTGGAAAGATCAGAGAGAAGCGGCAAGTGCTGGTAGAGTAGAGTGTTGAGGAGGCTTAATAAAAAATTTTGCAAACTCCTTAACCCACCGACACGCAACTTATGCTTGTGGTGGGGTGTAGAAGGTGACATTTGGCAGTCAATTCCAGCTGCACTGCCCCCACAATAAACACAAGCCCAGCTGCACTCAAATCACAACACGCACATTATGCGATCAACTACGCTTTCTGTGTACATTTTCTTAATAATTCACTTCACGTTAATTTAAACTGTGTGTGTGTTTACGTGTGTGCGTGAGTGTGTATGAGCGATAGAGAGATAAGAGGGTCACACATTGGCATATGAAAAATCTCCTCGAAGCTTGGTCACAGTGCAATGCTCTCCATAAGAGATGGCCACAGCAAGCTCCATAGATGGACCAAAAGAACAATCAAGGCAGCATGCTGCTATATTGCCCTTTCGTTTTCAGAATCATTCACACATCGGTAGAATGGGTTCTACTTATCAAAATCACCACAATATACATACTATAACAAGATGCACTTTAAACAGTGGCAGAAATTCACAGCTGTTGTCCTTTCAATCGCATGACTGTCACTGAACAAGAGCTCATTGTGCATGTGAATTTCATACGCCTCGTGCATTCTTGTGGCGGCGCAGTGGTGGCTCACCTCCGGCCATGAGGTTCACGGTCTCCAGGACCTGCAGTGCCCTGAGCTGCTTCATGACCACGGTGCGTTCAAACTGGCCCGGCTGCTCATGCTTGTTCGCCTGACAAGGGTGTGAAAGAGAAAAAAAAAGCTGACATTTAGAACACTTCCCACTGCAAAGTTTGTGCGCAGTGCAAACTGCACTCTTTTCCATCACGGTTCATAGCTGCTGCATCTCAAGAAGTGATCGCGTTATCAGCTAACGCACGGTGACGCGTCCTACGCTGTTGTTATCAATGAATGAATAAAATCTTTATTCAACAACAGGTGCTTCGGTGCCTCAGTCCGGGATGACCTGACTGCGGCTTGCTGCGCGGGTGTTGTTCACCACATCAGGCTGGACCACAGAATCCTGGCTGGCCAACCGCGCCATCCACTGTTGCATGGAAGGAATGGAGATGGGTTGTAGACCTGGCGTTTTCTGCCTCTCCCGTCCCTAATGGTATAGGGTACCGAGTGCTCGGCAGTAATTGCAAGTGGCTTGATACTTGGTCAGATATATGGCATACAGAACCGTTCGGTGTGAATAGGTGTTGGTTTTGAGTCTTCTGATGGTAAAAGCTTCATCTCTTGGCAGATGAAGAGGGGCAGATGTGGAGGGGGAACATTCGCCATTGGTGTCCATAGTGGGCCAAGGTGTCCGTGTAGCACATGAGCTGTTGTTCATTACATTCCAGGGGTGATGATCCTCCCGCCAGAGAAACGGCCCGGTGTATATATTTTGCAGCGCGTCGCCGCCGCCGAGCATGTTGTTGTAAATTGTGTAGAAACCTCCCACGCAATGTCATGTGGTTTAGGGGAGCCACGCAACGAGGAGGTGGTGAAGCCCATCTACTGGTTGCCTCACTTGATCAGTTCTCGCTTCTGTATGCAGCCGTGGGCTCAACACAGCACTCGGTCGTGGGTTTTCTCGACGGCAACGATGGTAAGCCTGTGCTTCGGCGGTACGAACTGCGTCTCAGGAAGTGATCGCACATCATCGTCGAGCACATGACGGCAGTCACTGCTTTGGCATTATCTCGCAGTGCATTGCCACCACCCAGCATGTCTCACTGCAACCCCTCACACTTTCGCCATGCACCGCCACCGAGGAACGTGTCATGCGAGCTCAGCGATACTATCCTCCCCCTCACCCTTTCGCCACAATTTCCTCCGCCATCTTCTTTCTGTCTTCGTTCGCTCGGCTACGATGCCGACATCGATGTCAAAGCACAGTAGCAGCCGCCAAAATTGTGTGCACTAAAACCACCATGTTCAGTAATTAGTGCTGGCACAGACAGACAGGCGCCAGTAGACGTGTATATCGTCATGCAGCCAACGACGATGCAGGGTTCTTGAAGTAAACAAGGTTTATTGAAGCGAAGATGTGCCCCACAAAGAACTTAAACAATACGACAGACGTTCAAGAAGCACCCAACAGAGGTGCATGCCCGGGCAATGGTTGGCGAATGAAAAGCCGCGGCGTTCGAGCTGGGACCATTTATCTCTTTTGTAATCCCATCTGGAATCATTTCATTGGATCAAGAACAGTGGCAAAGAATAGCATTCCAGTCTAGAAATGACAGCGCAAAACCCTCTCCCAGTCAAATAAGATAGCCTGACCAGCATACAAAAGAGAAGGAAACTCAGTTCACGTTGAATGCACGTAAGATAGCTGGATATGCATAGATGCTGCCAACAAAAGACATCAGTAAGCAGAGGGCACGATTCATGGCAATATTGCACCAACAGTGATACTGCAGGTACCACTGGGCACACTAAGGGCAAATAACCTTTGTAAGTCTTGTGTACATGTCATTTCCCTGCATCTGCGCAGTCATGCCTTCTACGATGCGCATAAAGACATGAGCAAGTGCCTGACACATCCCACCCCCATTCCTGCAAACAGGTGTAATGTGCTTAAGACGTTTTCACTCTCAAAAGCACATCAATCCAAAACTCCCACTGGGATTTCCCTTTTTTTCTAGCAGTTCTAAACTTATAAGCATAGAGGGCTTTGTGTTTATGTTACTACCATTCTTCACCAAGCGTAATGAACAAAATGAAAAGACAGGCTTCAGCAGAAAATCTGCTAAACCATACTATAACAGTGATCACCCTGAGACTCACCCGTATGCAACGCACAAAATGGGGCTTGGCGTGAACAAGTGTCCGCAGCAAGTTATCCAGTCGGGTGTGAAAATCCTGGGTCAGCGTGGAGACCGGCTCATCGCCATTTTGCCTGCACACAAGAGAAGTGGACAGGGAAGAAAGACATCATTATCACTGCCATCTTCCCTACCACATTACCACCACCATCATGATGACCACTGCAGCATGAAGACCTCTTTCGTATATCAATGGCACCTAATTTTCACTGCATAAATTTATTCTTTGCCACCAAATCACCTGATATCATCCTTCCATCGAGTTGTTGGTCTTCCCCTGATCTCGATAGCCACTCCATTACTTTGGTGGTCCACTGAGAAGAACAACACTTTCAAAATAGCTCAAAAAGATGGGAATCAAACTCTGTTTCTTAATTTCTCATAATGTGCGCAACTTTTTTATGTTTATTCCTTTTAAAGATGATGAACGTGGCCCAGATGCTTGGTGCTTAAATGATATACCATTAAGTGTGGCAGCTAACTTGGCTCACTACAGTGCAATTTAATCTAGGTATGTAGGATGCCAGATGCGAACCAAAAAATTTCAGCCTAATTGCTAACTGTAGTACAGCTCTTTCTACCCAATTTTCTGACTATAAGCCTTACACACATTCACTCTAATGCAAGTGTGAAATAATGAATTCTGGTTACTTTGATGAAGTACATGTGACGATTCTTGACGAAATTCGAGGAACTTACAGTTCAGTGTGTGCCGTCGGTGAAACCCTGAATGACACACCACGTGGAGCAACTCCTGAAAAGGCATCAAGAAGAAATTGCATCAGGGGCAAGACATATGTTTTATTGCAGACAACCTATCACAAAAGTAGTTACAAACAACATTCTCTTACAGCTGGGCTCAGGCACTCATACTTTTGATTTGTACCTTCACACTTCAATA
Organism: Haemaphysalis longicornis; assembly: GCF_048455015.1. Lineage (NCBI taxonomy): Eukaryota > Metazoa > Arthropoda > Arachnida > Ixodida > Ixodidae > Haemaphysalis > Haemaphysalis longicornis. The sequence goes on from NW_027526385.1 coordinate 160,759,036, forward strand.
CTTTGAATCCTGAATCTAATAAACATTGTAATTTCTGTAGATTTCGCCGATCCCTCAAAGCTTACGTGCCATCTTATTCAAAATTTTCTGAGCTACAGAAAACCTTCTGGCTGACGAAGAGTTCGCCGTAAAAGCCCAATGGTCAAGTGTGACTGAACTATTCATTGATATTGAAAACAAAAAGGACTCTCACCACCGTTATTTCAAGAAAAAATATCTCCTTTCGTGAAATAAATCTTGTATTTGAAATTTTTCGTCAGATATTAGTTTTTCACATGACCCAGAAACTTTCAGCACAGACTGTACATGTGTTTTACATCTTGCATGTTGCACAACTTTTTAGGGTAACCTTGTTACCTAACAGTTCGCGCAATGACCAGTGTGCTGTTTGGTTTTTAGTTTAATGCACAATCAGAGTGTGTATAATATGCTGTTTAGTATACACTATCAAAATGCATGTTATGCGTCTCAATAAGAGTCCGTAACTTGCAGTGTGCTGATCACGGTCACATCCGTAGTGTGTATAACGTGCCGTGTGTCGTTTAGTGTGGCCCACAATAAACTGCATGGTAATGTGTAACAACCACAGAGAATGTATCGTACAGTGGGCTATTTAGTCACGATCATTGCGTGTACAACTTGCAATGTGTTGTTTAGTGTGGCCCAATATCAATGCGCATGTACAATGTTGCACTTGCAGAGCACGTAACGTGCTGTGTGCTGTTTATCAAAGTGCAAGTGCAATGTTGCACTTTGAGAGCACGTAACGTGCAGTGTGCTGTTTATCTAAGAGCGTGTACAATGTTGCACTTGGAGAGCACGTAACGTGCACTGTGCTGTTTATCAAAGTACGTGTAGAATGTTGTACTTGATGAGCACGTAACGTGATGTGTGCTGTTTATCAAAGTGCAAGTGCAATGTTGCACTTTAAGAGCACGTAATGTGCAGTGTGCTGTTTGTCAAAGTGCGTGTACAATGTTGTACTTGGGGGAGCACGTAACATGCAGTGTGCTGTTTATCAAAGTTCATGTACAATGTTTCACTTGGAGAGCACGTAAGGTGCAGTGTGCTGTTTATCAAAGTGCATGTACAGTGTTGCACTTGAGAGAACGTAACGTTCAGTGTGCTGTTTAGTCACACTCAGAGTGTGGATTATGTGCAGTGTGTCAGTAAGTGTGGCTCACAATCAAAGTGCACGTCATTTGTTACATTCGAAGAGCATGTACCATGCAGTCTGCTGTGTAGTCATATTCAGAGATTGTATCACAAGGTGGGTGTTTTGTGAGATATACAAGCAAAGCGCAAGCAATGCATTAAAATCGGAGAGCATGTAAGTGTACTCTGTTAAATCGCATCCAGAGTGTGCAAAATATGCAATGTACATTTCGGTCCTCCTCCGAGGACTCATAATAAGAGTTTTACTTGAGTGCACGCCGGCCACTCTGTCTACACAACAAACTTCCGAGGGACCGAGTGCACGTGTGCAAAATGCACGCGTGTGCCTTGTGCTTTGCATGCACTCGCACGTCTAGGTTTCTTGCGTTACGTGTTTTGCGGGATTTGCATGTCGTGCGTAAGGCCCACTACACCTCTGTCCAGTCTCTCGGCCGCGAAACGAAAGTGGCGACCACATAAACTTGTTTACGCCTTTTACTGCCTAGGGATAGGCGTGACACTAACCCGACAACGGCATGCACTGTTAGCAATTCCAGCGTTTAATGGCGCTTCACGGCACCCAAAGCACACATTTCAACTCTGGTGGTCTACGCACACATCAACTTCTGCGTTTGGTGAACTAAAACTGGTTCTTCGTGCGAACTTTGCTGCGTGCACCGCGCTTGCGTGACATGCGTGCGCCACTCTTTCTGCACGCTCAGCTGAAACTGCCTGATAGCCCCACAGTTCGGATTTGAGTCACTAAAAAAGCTTGTTTTCTCTGTCTCTCTACTTCCACAATCAGAGTGTCATAATATGGAACGCAGGCCTTAGAAGTTTTGGATCTGAGGCTTACCATCAGCGAACAGAGCTTTCAGCTCGCTTCCAAAGAGGTGCGTGGCGAAGCCAAAGGCGCAGGAGCTCCGATGAAACACTGCCACCACATCGTCTGGAACCACATCACGATTGGTGTCGAGGAACGATGATGCCTCGTAGGTCACACTGCCCGCATAGTGTCGGATGCCGAACACCGCCCCACCACACTTGGCATCAAAGAACCTGTCGCGGCAAGGAGTTCCACAATTAGGTAATTATATAATGATTATTAGAGTTGGATAATACTGTTGGGGCTGGAATTAACATGAGCATCAAGAAGTGATGGCCATGCCACAAATCAGTGAGATGCATTCTGTAGTGTCCGCACATAGAAGGTTTATGCCAACTGTGCATACTTATTTCCTAACTGAATATTCTTACATTTTCATTTGATTTTTTTTACTACGATATCATTTTTTTGCTGGGCAACTTGAACGCTTTTCCAAAATTATTCAATAATGCTTAGAGCATGAAATTGCATGCTACCGCCCTTACGATTACATAGTGCTGAAACCTGATGAAGCAAAAGTAGAAAAATACAATCTCACGCACAAAAATTTCATGTTTTCATTTTGTTCACGACAAACAATGGCACGGATCACATGTGATAATGATGTGCACTCACAGGCTGTCTAAGTATTGTCAATCGGAGGTAACATCAAATGGATTAATTTTGAATTGTGCGTGTTTAGGCATGTCCATTCTGCGTCAAGTTTTCTTTCATTTTGTGGGTATCTTACTGCTTACCAATTGCAATTGCGCTGACATCTGCTTGGATTTTATTTTCTTACTGAAAACTTGGCAGTGCCTAGCCATATTAGGGGTGTCCCATTTCTGAAAGGGAGCTTCTTACCTGTAACATTACCGTCAGCCCTTGTGGGCACTTCGTATGTCGTGTGCGCAGAGTGAAGCCAGTGAAAGAAATAGGCTAAGGGTTGATCTTTACCTTTGCATAGGACCTTAGTATTGTAACTTTAGTATACATCTGTTGTAATCACCACTCAAGGGTGCAAAGGTTGTACAAAATGTACAGTACTTCAAAACTGACTATACCAACTTGATTTTAGTTGTCTGCGCATTTTATTCCGTGACTGGTGGATAATTTGCAGCCAGCTGTAGATCTTCAGGTTTATAGCTTAATGAATAACTTTACTGGTAGTTTGCATTGCTTGGCTGAAAATATTTTCAGGGCTTTAAAGCCATTATGACATGACCTAAGCTGGGTTTGCAAGTTCAGCGAACACACAATGCAAAGCCGTGCAAGCAACTGAATTATATGACACACCACTGTGCTCTCTTCACCACTACATATCGCAGTCTTGCATGTAACATGAGGAAAAATTTGGCCATTTCTCTGTGTAGTATGTTTACGAGCGACTCTTTCACTTCTTGTATATTGTTTTCTGCATTAGTGCAGTTGCCTGCAGCGCATTAGTTTTCCCTCCTTTCACATTGTGAAATTTTTCTATCTTATTTGCCGAATTTATTTTGTATGACTGAGCAAATATATCCTCTTATCTCTCAATTGTTTCATTTACCTAGATAAACTACTTGATTTGCCTCATAAACCTGAGTCTGATTACAAGTCAGGTATATATGTAAGAATTTTGTGACACACGCAGCTTGAATTCGGATAAACTTTCATAGGAATCCAGTCATACTAAGCCAACTGAAGTTTAGCCTGTGTCAAATTTCTCTGAAGCTTCTCTATTCCTGTTGAATTACACTACCCCCGTCACTGTAATGCATTTCGGGGAGCTAGACAATGCAAAGCCTGTGCGCTTTCCTTGCTTCGCGGATGCACAGCATACCGTGGTCTAATTTAGACGGCGAAAATACCCCAACTGAAAATCCTGAAATGTCTTTCCCGCCAAATGAAACATTTTCTTTTGCTATGATTTCAAAATAACAACCTGAGATTGACCCAAGTATGCATCAGTGCTGACCTGGGACTAGTCTTGTGCTGCATGCGGACCTTCTGCACGTAGGTGTCAGGCGTGCCTCGCAAGGAGCATTCCACGTCTACCATGCTGAGGAGACCCGTGCGCTGTAAAAAATTAACACACATTACAACAGTGCAACACCAGTGTTACCCAGCTGGCACAGCTGCACTCACTAAAATTGCCCTCACAAAAAAATTGGTGCGGTTGCACCAGTGGTGCAATGCTGGAAAAACAGCAGAGCTGGGGGTCGACCTAGCTTCTCCCCCACACTGACAGCAGATCCCAGGCGAGCGGGATTGGCTGATGACAATACAAAGCAGAGACTATTGAAGTATGTAAAGTAGCACTTCAGTAGCAATCATCATCATCCCTTTCATCGTTGTCGTGCACAGCCCTACGCAGAGCTGCGTAGGCAATTCATCTTGCAGCAAGTGCTCGCCTCAGTAGACCTCCACTTCTTTGTCAGCAGGTCCGGTGGCCATCTCTAGATGTGGATTGTGAAGGGATGGTTTCCCAGATTCGTCCTCGTCATCATCTTCAGCATGGCGAATTCGTGATGCATCAGTCACTACATGACGATGACGACGAAGGCGGGAGCTCTTCACGTGGCTCAAGCCCACACGCAAGCCTGGACCACGCCGGGCACTTCTCATGAGGCGCACACTCACGTCCACTCGGTATATTTTGTGCTGAAGCCACTGCACGAAGGTCATGCCGGGCGCGCCGGGGGAGCTTAGTATTTCTCAGTGTGTGTGCGTGTTTTTTGTTTTGCTTTGCAAATGCCAAGGACTAAGTTTCAGCTTAAACAGCTCTGCTGTTAAAATTTATGTAAGCTCCTCCTGGAAGAGCACAAGTACATGGCGTGTCGAAGACAAATTATATGTTCAACTTATAACAGCGTGACACAACTTGGTGGCGTCTCGATTGTTCGCTCACGAACAATAAGAACTGAAATGTGTACAGTCAAAAGCTGGTATCCCCAAAGCAAAAAAATTTTTCCTTTGCACAGTCCTGCTGCAAATTTGTGTTATGGCCACGAGTTGTTGACTCCCGGTTGCTCAAACGTGTATAGAATTTTATTGGCCATTTGTTTTGAGTTTATTGTATGCACACAAGCCGGTACATACAGCTGGCCTTTGAGCATTTTGTTCTTATATCAATGGTTCCTTTTATTTTCTTGCACATATTACAACATAAACAGGAAAACAACTTCAAATGCAAGTATCCCACCATCTCCCACTGCCATCACTGTCATTACTGATACAAGCATGCTCAAAACAACCGTTTTTAACGTCTATTGTACAGAGATAAGTCATATGCATTTCTGCATTCTTTCATTATTATACGAGATCACTTATCATTTGGTTTTAATACTCCTTTCCATTGAGCCATATGGGCCTTGAAGGTAGCACTAATTAATAAAGAAAACAAATGAATAAAAAAATAAAATGAGTGCGCAGCATTGTAAGCTCATCGACCTCTTATGATCCTTCCACCCGCCCCCTCCCATACATATCTTCCACAGCTTGTTGCGTGTTATTCCATTCCAAGATAGGTAACACCCCAGCACTACCAATGCAATGTAGAGCACTAATTAAAGGTGTTGATTTTCCATTTTCCAGCCCCACCCATTAACCGATCTACAAGATAACAACAAACCATTATTTACAAAAAGAATGCATACAATTCATCTGACACCGCATTTCACAACAAAAGAATCGCTGATACTGCAAAACTTTTGGCACTCCTGGGGCTCGAACCCAGGTTTTCCATTCCAAATCCCCCAATCCCCCCCATTTCCCCCCCTTAGGTTACTGAGGCTGAACAGCGGAGTTTTCTTAACAGTTGCCTAAAAGAATGAAAGGAGTGCTCTAAGCGAACCAGTAGATGGTGCTAGGTGCACACAGGAAGGGCCGAGATTCCAGCCGCAGGGGAATAGAATTTCAAGTATGTAAAGCACATTGCACATAGCTTATGCAAGCCGCTAATCTCTTGCAATTGCACAAATCACACATTGTTCGCTATTTTACCACCTTTTCGTTGCATCTGCAATAAATAAGTAAATATCCAAACAAATTTGCGTGCAACGTAGGGAGCTCATTGACCACTCCCGGATTGTCTCTGGGCCTAGACATCCTCCACAGTCAGTGCCATAGGAAGAGTGATGTTCAAAAAAGAAGAGTACGTTCTCTTCAAAAAAGAGGAGAACGTAGTGCCCCCCCTGCGACGCCCCCGAAGAAACTTACCAGTGAGGAGATGAGGTCGATGCAGGGCACGTTGTCGGCATACTCGATTTCGAGGTCGGCTAGGACTCCTTCCTCGCGGCATGCCTCCATGCTGCTCTTGAATACGTGCGTGTTGTAGAAGTGCTGCATCGTCTCGGCGCACAGGTTGATGCACAGGTGCTCCAACTGACTCAGCTGCGCATTCGAGAAGGAACAAAAGCAGGGACGATGTTAATACCTAGAAAAGAGTCTAACGCTGAGGTGCTTCACCACGATGGACAGGATGGGTAGAAGTGGATTCGGATTGGTGCTCTGCAGCTTGCAAAAGTAGTACGGATTAGATTGTTCAGCCAGTTCCACCTGCGTCGTGGACTTACATTAACACCATTGTCTGTGTGCTGCGCTGGGAACAAGCTTTCAGAAATAAGTTCCTCTTTGAACGTCGCACGTGCCCTAGCACCACGCTGAGTGGAAATTCGTTGTCGGCAGAGTGAGTAAGTACGACAACACAAATTACGGCACTGTATGCATCGAATTTACCTGACAATTAGTAGTTGCGGCTCTTATAATGTGGCAGAACAATCTTTTTCGAAGCTAATGCAAACTGCGAAATGCTTGAGACGGCAACTCTTTTTGTGGGAATGCCTATTCCGGCCCCCAGAGCATAGACTGGCTGTACCGGCAAACATTGGGACTGGTGGTCCCTACGAACGAAGCTCAATGTCATAACTTCTTGAAGTTCTTCAAAGGTAAGCGATTTATTTCTTCTATAGGGGCAAAATTTTTCATAATAAGAAGTTTCCAGCGCCAGAACTTTTACAAAATTTCTTAAAACAGTCCTCGTCCCCTGTAATCACCGGCAAATGGCGGACATATTTCGCAAACTTTCTCGACTCTGTGTCACCATTTTACCCAAATGCGCCACTTTATTTATATAAACCACAGGTGGTATAGCAAATAACTTATTTATGCACAGTGTAATTAGGAAACAGCAAACCTTGTACTAAGTGTTTTTGGTCACAATCGCAATAGGCGCAGCGGTAACCCCATTTCGATTCCGCGCAATCCAATCGCACTTCTACCCATCTTTCCCATCGAAGTGCAAGCGTAACCTCGGAGTTCTCGTGAACACTAGCCCCATATATCTCTACAGGTATTTTTGCATGAAACTCTGCACCTCCAAATACAGTCTCGTCGCCCCACTCACCTTGACGTCTTCGAAGCCAAACATGTCCAGTATGCCGATAAAGCCGTCCGTAGCATGCCGCACAGCCGAATTCAGCACACTCATGGACTTCGATGACTTGGCACCGCTCGAGCCAATTGTGGATGCATGTTGACTACCAGTGTCTGTGCAGAAGATCAGAACAAAACAAAAAAAGGGTGGGGGATATCAGCCTGCCCTGACACTTGGGGTAAGGATGTCGGAACGAAATGTTTTTCGTGTCGGTTTGTGTTTTGTTCCCTAAATAAAAATCCCTTTTCAATTCAGCTGCAGAACGAAAAAAACTGCTTCGTAACGGCTTATAACGGTTCGTGTTTACCCTCAAGAAAAATTGAACTAATGAAAAGCTGTTAAAAACATTAGGTGATACTTATTTTTGTAAAAATGCCCTTTGAATAGCTCAACTGCACACAAAAAGATCCCAGGACACCTAAGCACTACCTGCTTGCCATAATATTTGTTTAAGCAAACGACGCTCCAAGTTACCACCCTAGCACCCAGAATCTACATGACACCAGTCTTCAACCTGGCACCCAGGTTTGATTGAGACACTGCCGTAGAAAAAAATCCTCGAGCTCTATTTGTTTTGGGGAACCCCAGTGGAAGGCAGTATACAATTGGTAGGTGCGAACACTGCAAGCAAAACCAGCGCGCTTCCCGCGTACATTCCACTCTTGAGTATGCCGCCTTGGTATGGGAACCCAACACTGAAATTGTTATGACTAAATTTGAGGCACTTCAAAATGCAGCTGTGAGCTTCGTTACTAACTCATAAAATTGTTACGTTATCGTTACAAGTTTAGAATGCTCTGTCTCATGAAACACTCTAAAACTGCTCCGTAATTTTTATTTGTGTTTAATCTTAAAACACATTGTATGAGAGGAGGTAGCAAAGGACCAACACCAGTGACTTCAGCCCCTCTCCCGCGCGTATTTCCAGATGAAGAGATAATAGCAGTAAAATTGGGAAATATTCATGTCACACATCCCATTCCAAGCGTGTTTTTTCTAAAAACTATGAAAGATAGGAATGCCCTGCCCGACACTTTGCCACTTATCAAATAGTTTCCACTGCACTCTGGCAGCACTTGTGTAGAAGCCCAAAATAACTTGTAGCAGTTTCCGCTGACTGTGTCTCAGTAATCTGTTGTTTTCGCTGCTAATTGCGTATGCTACTGTTCACGCCAAACGTTGTTTTTATTCGTCTTTACTGCTATGTCGTGTTTTAGAGTAATCGTTTTTATTCACGTATAAAGCCCCTACAACAATTAGTTAGGGCATATTAGGTATATTAATATGCAAATAAATTAAATAAATAAGGCCTCGACGTCTGCTTCACAGCCAGATACGCGGATCGATCATGGGGGGGTTCAGCACTGACCATCGCGACAGACAGGGAGAGTACAGAAGCAGGCAGCCAGCCTGCCGAAGGAGACAGAGCACCAGCAAGATGAAAATAGAATTTATGCGAGCGAATAAATGGCCTTTCCCCGCCTCCCTGCATGGAAATTGAAATAAATCCTAAAATACCCCAACTTCCCACTCAAACCGAAAACCGAAACAAACTTTCGTTGGTTTGGCTCCTGAACAAAATAATCACAAGCGTTCCTGTTTTTTTTTTTTTGTTATGGTTAAGTTACTTTTCTTCGTTTTTCGGTTTCTGTTTTTGATTCATTCCGACATCCTCCCTGCGGTAGGCTCAGTTTTTTGTGTGTATTTTGCGCTGCTGCACAGAAATATTCGCTTCCATCCCAGCCTGTCGTGACTAGGAGTTACCCCAGGCAAAAAAAGCAAGAAATCGTCCACAGTAGAGGATGCTGGGATACACACAATAAGCCCGTACTGCAAAGCACGCAGTCTTCACGCAAGACAACAAGCACTGTCAGCGTACATCAGCTCGTTTACAGCAGCTCAAGGGAGCAGTGATACTATATATGTTGCATGAAGCCAAATGCGGTGCCTGCATTGTAAAAAGCTACCAGCACTTTACACTGGCTTCCGGGATAATTTTGGAAGCTAAACAGGCCAATCAGTGCCATCTGCAGTTTACATGAGTGCGTTGTTTTCTGCAGGTTCAGAGACTATTAAATGATAGATAAATCAATCAATCAAGGCTCATTCTTCACCCTTTGTAAATGCCCCAGCCTGCTGACATGACAATCATTGCCATCGTAGGCAGCAGTGAGCAAACGAATGCAGAGCTCGCTGATTCGCCCTTAACAACAAAGACTATGAACGCACCAGTGTGGTTGTGCACGGACTCGTTCGAGTCTGAGCTGAGCGTGCCCGAGGTGGAGCCCATGCGCTTGAGGCTGTTGGCTCGCCGCACGATGGTTGCCACTGTGCGGCAGTACAGGGCCTTGGCCAAGGCATCCCGAACTTGGCTGGCCTGCACAGAGGAATGACAGTGCGAATTCATGCAGGATGGGTAAACACATCTTGATACAAAGCTCGAACGCGGGGTCACAAAAGAGTGGGATACCAGGGCTCACTTGCTAGAATAAGTACGCATTCTAGTCTAATCTAATTCACAGACTACAGTAGGTTTGGTAGCTATGCTGTATTCGGGTGGTCATTCTGACCTATGGGCTCAGAACAGTCATATGCGCCCAATCCGAGCGAGGCGTTGCTCCCCAACCGAATGCTTTACAAACTTTCGGAGGAGCAGGTGACCGTGGCGCCACGACACGGCCAACACCATCTTACACGTCAGTAGAAGGAGCACACTACTTCTGCCAATACGGCAAAGTGCACCTGTGGCACCATTTTCATACAGGTGCAATCGCTTTAGGAGCAATCCAGCGGGCCACCTAGGGATGTCTAGGCTTACCGCTACGGCAGATATCTGATTGCCGCTTTTACGCGGTGCCAGAATAGTTAATTGTGCTGCCATTATTAGCCGCGTTATCGGCTCCTTTCACGGATATGGAACTTCATTTGCAACTTGAACGTCATCTGGGAGAGCGGGAAGAAGCAGTATCTCGCTTCCCATAAGCCGCCACGTTGCCGCCGTCGCCAACATAGTGATGGAAATTGCGGCTGCGCCGTTGCGGCCCGTCCTGTTAGCAGCACTTTTTTCAAGTGAAAAGCAAAACAAACCATGGCCGACTAAAAACCCTCTGACAACTAACAGCTGGCTAGCCTTTGGTGCGGTGACTGCGAAGTTGCAGGAATCGTAATGTGTCTTCGATTTGGCAGCACTCGCTGCACTCATGCAGGTAGTGCAGCACCCGCCTCTTCTATTTTTGAGTGCAGCGCGCGGCGTCTGCACTTTTCTCTTCGATTTACCGACGGTGCAGAGAGTGCAGGATGAGTTCAGGGCTTTCTCTGCATTTCGCAGGGAGGAAGTGTAGATGCAGACGACAAAAGTGCAGGACTGTTCTGCAGTGGCAGCGCCTGCGCTGAACTGGCTGAACTAATTCTGAACTCATGCAGAAAGTGCCGACCAAATCCAAGAGACTACTACGCTACGCGACCCGCAAGCGATCAGCGCGACAGCTGCTGTCACGTGACCGCTCGCCTCCAAATCTCGGCAGCGCGCCCCTATCGGAGTCCAAGCAGTTGGAGGCGCTCTGAGTCGGAAGACGACGCCCTGAGACGACCATTGAGCATGCTTCGAGCGCTTGACTTCAAACACTCAAATGAGCAGCCAGTTTTCAAAGCACTCCAGAGCGCTGTAAAGTGACCACCCGAATACAACATTTAGTTTGGACTAGCGCGCTTTTCCAGAGCACACGCCATGCTGGAGATCAGACTGATTGAAGACTACGGATAAAACGCGTACCTAGGCGCGTGCAGCAGGGGTCTCGAGGGAAAGGGCGGAACGCGCGGAAAAACTGCTTGTTGCCGTCGCCGGAGTCGAGCAAGCGTTTATTTCGAACCATGATCGGAACAATTCAAGCAACGTTGCCAATCAGTTGGCCCTGTGTCCTGAAAACGCATAGTCAGCGGCGTGGACCGTGAGTAAAATTTCATAGCACCACCTGACATCGCACACTGGAATCAAAATGACACGGCAGTAACTAAAACAACTGTTCCCGCTGAATCCAACATTTTTTATCGGTATTCATGCATGAATGTTTAGAACAATTGGCCTCCATCAGCACTCGCATTGCGTCTTTTATGTCAGAAATAATAATCACTGATTTTCGAATTTTATTCTCTCCTGACTAACCTAAATTTTTCATCTTCAGTGGACAATACTGACCTAAATGAAACGATTCTAAAAAATTTGGCACCAAGCATCCTCCCAGTATTGTCGGCCTTGATTTCGCAAACACGATCAACCGGGGTAATCCTCCATTAGGATTGGAAAGTTTCCAAGGGAGGATAATTCTTGAAATTAGGTTATCGTTCCTCACCCCTTAACTATAGATCCATTTTTTAAAAAGTGCGATTTGTAAATTATTCGAGCATAATGTACATTCACGAATCATCAATATCGATGCACATAGCCTTACGTATCAGCATCAGAACTGCTTTCACAGAGCCTATTCATGTGGCACAACTTGCTGGCTTTATTCATGACATACATTCATATATAGACACCGGAATCCAAGTGGATGCCATCTTTCTAGATTTTTCTAATGCATTTCACCGTGTCCCTTAATGTCGACTCATTTACAAGTTTACTCCACTGAACATTGACCCTGCTGATGTCACATAGATAAAAGAATTTCTTTCTAACACGATGCAATTTACATTAGTTAACAGTCACAACTCATCTCTAATGCACTTAACATCTGGTGTACTGTAGGTAAGTGTGCTTTGGCATCTGCTTTATTTATATTAATGATCTACAAGACGGCGTCAAATCAGACGATTTGCGGATGACTGCGTAATTTATCGTAATATTCATTCTAACTGGGATCATGGCATTCTTTAATCGGACCTAAACCCTGCAAACGCATAGTGTTTTACATGGCAAGGACTGTAAACATTGCAAACACAAAATTAAAGTCTTTCACTAATCAGGCACCCCACTCATGAAAATCTTAGATTTTAAACAACAGCTGCGTAAAACGGGTCTCTACCTACAAATACCGTGGCATTTATGAACCACCAACTTTACATGGAATAATCACAATAACCACAATCTCGCATCTGCGAACCATTTTCTTGGTTTCCTGAAACGTAACCGCGAACGTTCCTCTGCCCCATTACGACAATTAGCATACACAACACTAATATGTCCTAAGATAGAGACACTTAAGACATATGGGATCCTCATTAAGCATACCTAATGACTGATTTAGAAGCCAAGCAAAGCCGTGCTGTGTGCTTCATCCATTCGGATTATTTAGGGCAAACCAGTGCAACATCATTAAAAATTGTGCAAGCTTGGAGCCTTGTACCATTGTTGTTCTGTATCCTTTAACCCTACTTCAGAAGCTTTACTATGCGTGTCCCTCCATAATAACTTCACGTGTAAACCATCAGCCATGTTTCTGCGTTGCGATTGTCCGTGAAACTTCAAATGCATCACGTGTCGTTCCCTCGAATTTGCTCAATCATTCATACCTCAAACCGTGGTAGAATGGAATGATCTGCCATCGCATATTGTAACAGAAAGAAATGCCTGAAAATTTGCAGATTCTCTGCGCAGAAACATACAGACCTAATGTCGTTTCACTACCTCATGTGTAACTTTCTTTTCCTTTTTCTTTCCTTGTTACCTTTTTTCTATACTTTTCTTCCTGCACTCCAGCAGATGTCTCTGCGACGTCGTCATTCGTTTCGACATGCTGTTCCGATCAATATTTGTTATCTGGCGTCTCCCCTGTATGCATTTTTTTACTTAATTTCTGTTCCGTAACTTACTTCAACTACATCTTTGTGTTGTATTCACATCGATGCACTGTACTGTGTTTCCCCAATGCGACGTTCACCCGATGTAATCCATTCTGTGTAGGCTCCTAATGGTTATTGTGAAACAAACAAATAAATAAAAATATCTTAATGGCAAACGTGGTGAGCACAATAAAACAGCGCTACAGTTGACGAGTGTTTTGTTTTTTGCGTGCTTTCGTCATCGCCATGTTACACCGCTGTAATATAAGATTGGCCCAGGTGCCAGACTATACCCGGGCGCAGCTTACAAACGTCAAAAGAAGTTGCCCCTGCACATCATCACTGCAGACAGCTGTTTCTCCACATGGCGCAAAGAGCGTGCTACTGCTAGCATTTTTAACAAAACACAAGTCTTTTCCATAATTTTTTGGGCTTAATCTGCTTCTAAATTACTTTACCAACGACAAGCAAACTGCTTGAAAGAAAGCAGATGTGAGTCTTTAAAAGCAGCCTCTTTTCAAAACGTGCATGCGCGCGTTCACATTCAGGACCGTTGCTGTGGAGAAGTGGTGCATTACATGAGGTACTACCATTCTTAACTTGTACCTAAGTATATCTACACTTCTAGAGACTGCTTTTTGACGGCCGACTCACGAGTCCAGCGTCTGAGGCGGTCTTGACAAGCTGTCCCCGCACGGAGCGCGTCCGGGAGGTGAGGCCCTGGAAGAGGGCACCACTGGCAACCCCCAGGAGAGAGGCAATGGCCTTGACTTCACCCTTGGGCTCAGCCAGCGGGTGGTGCTCGGCCAGGTCGGCCGCGGAAAACTGCACGTTGCCCAGCAACAGCACGGCCGCCAGCACCCGCACCACATCTAGGAATGGGATGCCCAGCACCGACAAGCACGTCTGCAGATGGGAAAGAGGGTGAGAGTGGCAGCGACCATAGTATGATTAGGCTGTGAGGTCTCGCACGACGTCAATGGGCACCCACAGCTTAACTATAAGCGAGTGCAACAACAGCTTTTTTGAAGGGTACTAGCTGGTGACGTCACCGCAAAGCGGGATTATAGACCCAACTATCATAATCAGGCTTGACAGTAACCTTAAAGCTGAGCCTGACCACTTTAGGCTTAACATTACGTGACCTTCAAAATAAGCCTGACGCCATGCCACACAATGTCATATTCATCGTACAGTCGAGCTCCGGGTACCAGTTGTCAACACCATGTCCAGGACTGGGATACCCGGCACTGACTGGCGTGTCTGCAGCTACGTGGACGGAATGAAAGGCAGCGACTGTCCGGTATGCACCAGAGTTGTCTTTACATTTTGCTTCGAGGTCTGATGACATCGACCAGTACCCGCCGCTTGATGTAAATTAAGTACCTGTTTTTCGTTTCAGTGAACACCGACAAATAATTTAAGAGCTCAAAAATGGACATCACACTTAGCGTCTTAAGTTTAGGCTTAGCATTGGGTAACTTTCAGGTTGATCATTACAATGAGCCAAGCAATGTCCCACTCATTGAATGACAATCTGTGGGCCCTCGCTGTTAATGCTACACCTCAAAGCGCGACGTTACGCCAAACGTTTTATCTTTCAGCTCAAGAATAGGCAATCCTGAAATTGAGCTTTCTATACCAAGCTGTGCCATTCCCATTGTAGCTCACCCTGCAGGCACAAGTTGATAATGTTAGGGCGTCAAAGTGTCACGTTAGGCCTAACATCCTATGTTTAAGATTAACGTTAGGTAACATTCCAGTTAAGCGTAATGGTGTGCCAGTTAACATCACACTTATTGTATGTCAACAGGTGGGTACTAGCGGCCAGTGTCCGACCATAAACCATAACGTTGGGCCTAACGTACCTTGCTTAGGCATAATATTAAACTTCAGGTTGATCTGTAGAACATGCGAAGCAATGTAATAGTCACTGTGTGTCGAGCTGTGGGCACTGGCCATTATATCCAACCTGAATAGCGTAATATGATGTTAAGCCTAACCACAAGCTGCTGTATACCTGAATCTCCCCTCAATCTACTGTGCGTCATGTTTTGCACACAAGTTAATTTTAAACTTGGCATATGGGAGCCTTTATTGAGGGGATTATGCTCTACAGATAATAAACTGGCCGGAGTATGCTAAAAATCGGGGTTAACATAACTTCACAAGGAACCGATTAAAACTTTTGATGCAACTACTGTAGCAACATGTCAATTACGAAGAATGTCTACAATAACTTTAATCACTGTAGAGTATGCACTAGCTTATAATTGTAAAGAGGGCACAGAGCTAGTGTAAAATTTTCAGCAGCTTACAGTCTGCAGCGAGGGATTAAAGTTAAGTTAGGGATCAAAGCTAGGAAAAAAGGATTAAAGCTAGGGATTCAAGCTATGGATTAAAGTGCCCACGGATATTATCACCGCACCGATATGACAAACGTGTCTCTGAGTGAGCCCAGCCAAGTGACAGTGCGTGCCATCCACGGGCAAGTTTGAACATGTATACACCTACTTCTGATGCTCTATTCAACCGAACTGGGCCTACTGGTCTTGTAGTGTAGCAGTTCCACTTGTGCATAGCAATCTTGTTCAGCTTTGTTCGATTCCCATGAACTTAGTTTTTTTGTTATACACAAAGACCAATCCTTTTTTACATGTGAAATCAATTTATGGCAGCATAGTGCAATATAAATGAAATTTGGCTTTTAAGGTCAGTTTCAGCTGCTGTAGTTTGTACAGTTTGGTTGTTTTGTCTCCTTTACATCGGTTCTGGCCACCTTAGTTGAATTAATTTTAAAGCCTTGTTGTATGGGTTTTTGGTTCCCATTTTTTCTCTTTTTTCAATTTGGATAGTTTTGTACATTCTAGGTTGGTTTCGGCTCTCCATATAGGTCACCAGAGGGCTGGCTGAGCTAGCAGCAGTAGGCATACGTGCACCCTATTTTTTTACAGTTAGGTTGTTTGTTCGAATTAAGGATGCTTTTTGCTGTTATTATGCTAGTTCTGGTGGTTTCGTAGGCTGTACGTAGGTTTGTGCTGTTATACAACCCCCATAGCTAGCTCAGATGATGGCCGGCTGTGGTCACTATAGGACACGCCTATACGCACGACAGACAGGCATGAGACCCCCCAACATCGTAGAGAGTGGAGGCAACAGGAAGCATGGTAGGACAAGGCATTTCACCTTCCAGGCCTCAAAGCGGGTGGCATCCTGTGCTTCATTTTGGCTGACATCACCACGGTTCAGGTAGCGCAGGTTCTGCACCGAGTAGCCGTCTAAATGAAGCTTGCCTGTGTGCCGAGGATGAAAAGAAAGGAAAGCAGCATTTCAAATCACTCCCATGCCCGCTATCGATGGCTACTCTGTCCAGAGAGAGAAACAAGCAAAACATTACCAAAGCGAAAGTACTTTTGCAGATGACACTTTCGTCGTCTTGAAAGACTTGAAATTCGTCTTCAAGTCTAATTGCTGCGCTTCTCCCAGAGATAATTAAAGCGCCAGTTCTATATCCTTTTTGCATCCCATTAGCAGTACTGTACACTGCCCACAATAATTGCCCTTTTAGTTTCGATCCTTGCTGCAGCAATGATCAAACTGAGATGTTAATGATGGTTGCAATGCCACATATACCCAGCTTTGGGCAATTTATTCTGCTCTTGTGTGTCATGGAACAACTACGCACCTTACGTCTTCACAGAGCTCGTAGCGGCTAAAAATAAATGCACTGATTGACGAAAGAACGCAATATTTGGTTCCTGTTAACCGCTTGTGGAAATATTTGTTCGAGAGAGTGGGAGAGAGAAGACTCTATTGAAAAAGCAAATAGTTTCCCCAGCATTTGCAATCGACTACATGTTTCTCTTCTGAGGATTTAGAATGGAGGAAGAAAAGGCGCTAAAAGAAGATGGGCAGGGGAGAAACAAAAAGCGTGGGCTTGGCGTATGATGGCTAGCTATTATTCAGGAAAAAATTAGTCAGCACTCTTTAGAATAGGATTAGTGGTCACCAAAGCTGTTTGGGGGCTGATTAAATACCTGATCAGCACCGTGACCAACATGAGCGAGAATTCTCCGTCTGTTCAAGTCTACCATGTTGGCATGCTTTATATGCTGCTTAACTGTAGTGTCATTACAAAAGATGATGTCACCGGCCGCGATTTCGACGTAACCCCAACTGACAACCTTTTCCAGAAAATGTAATCCGTGAGTGAAGACTACTTGCACTAGTCATACGCTTGTGGAAGTTCCGTACCACTTGCCATCAGTATTGGTATTGGGCCTCTCACCCATAATCAACTTTTTAATCCGGTGTCTTCCCTGCATTTCTTGTTGTCCTGGAAGTATCATCACTACACTAAAGCTTTCTTTAATGGACATACATCACTTACGAACATGGGCAGGTACGCTACATAACCATTTGCATAACCCTTCTTCACTTGTTTTGCTTTAATTTTTGCTTTCATGATGAAGATTGATTTCTGTATATTCACATCATTGTTTCAATAAGCCCCTTAGTATAATTTCAACCAGCAGCACGTAAAATGCCAGAAATGCTCATGGCAGTGCACATAAACGACCCAACTTTCACTGTTCTCCAGAACAGGCAGCATGTGGAACCGTCATTTTCTTTTAAAAGCTGGAGCTAGTTCCTCTTGGCAGCAATTGGTCAGAACTAAGATTTCGCCCACTACGATAAAAGTTTTCTTTTAAGAAAATGCGCACTACATTCAGCATCAACTTAAGAACAATGGAAGTTGCCCTGCACCTTAGAGGCACCACCGGCTGTTTTTCTGCGCGGCCTGAAGTGTGGGTTACTGCAAGTAATTTGAATGCAACACGAGTTGTTTCCATGATTTTTCTGGCTTAATTTGCTTAGAAACAACAACTGCAGTGACAACAAACTGGGTGAGAAAAGCAGACTATGTCCCGCATCATTAAGTGCAATCTCTTTTTAAAATGCATGCAAACATCCACATACCCAGTCTGTCACTATGGCGGGGTAATAAACTATATAGGCTATTGCCGTTCTGAAATTGTGCCCGAGTATCGCAACATAGGCAGGATACTACATTTCTCCCATCCGGGCTAGAACCTCCTCATTGCAATCAGGAGGTTCCTAATTGAATTGTCTTTATTCATGAACAAGAACAATAGATCAATCAATGTGTAGCGAACTAGCGCCGCAGCTTGATTCGTCAACTTGCTTACTCCACTTTGGGCTTTAGCACTTGTTCTCCGGGGATCGTGCATCAAGTGAAAAAAGCTAAGGTAGAGGATGTGTGATGTTCATAGTATGGATAATTTTTTTTTGCTCCTTCTGATCAAATAACTGAACATGAGGCAGTGTCCTCAGTGTAGCACGCTCAGGTGGATTAGTACCATCCCACATCACAGAAAAGAGTTTTGTTTTAGCAGATCTCTAAAAGATAACACAGCATTCGTAGTGACGCTAGTCATTGCCGCGGAATGTACACGTTGCATTCCCAAGCACACCCATAGATTTTTCCTTATGACACAAACGCACCTCTTTCCTCAGGGTTCAGGCCAGCCAGCATCTGGTAGAAGATGTG
The DNA here is from genome assembly GCF_048455015.1 of Haemaphysalis longicornis. Lineage (NCBI taxonomy): Eukaryota > Metazoa > Arthropoda > Arachnida > Ixodida > Ixodidae > Haemaphysalis > Haemaphysalis longicornis. Next base: position 160,777,822 of record NW_027526385.1, read on the forward strand.
GTAGTTCTTCTCATTGGCCAGCGGACGTACCACTCTTGTCTGCTCACACAAAAACAAGGAGTGAAAATAAGGTGAGGAAGACATGGGTGAATACAAAAAAACGATAAAAGGCGTTTTAATAGACCGGTCAGGAATCTAGTAATTGCTATCAAAAGGAAGCTTTCAGAACGATATTGTTTTTGCAAAACACCGCTGCGAAAAAAATAGCATAAAAAGAGATGAAAGACTGAACACTGAAAACCTTGGAGATGATGGCGTAGCATCCCGGGTGATAGGTTCACCATTTGTTCAGAATATCGGGGACAACGATAATTTGAAAACTTTCGTTTTGCAACAGCATCTGCTGAATGAAATAACTTAGTACAGTCAACCCCTGTAATAATGAAGTCCTCAAGGTCTGCTAAACATTTCAATTAAACGAAAAGCACAATAAGAGCATCGTTACTATTCCGCAACATGCCTCCCTTCTTGGTTTCATTCCGGATCTCGACTTGCGGCTACAAGTCGAGCGCACAACACGCGGTGTCATGATTATTGGGACTTACCCCTAAATTGAAAGCCTCAAGCGTCTACCACACAAACTACTCACACCGCGCTCTGCACAAAAAAGACGGTTGAAGAGCTCAAAACAGGGGCATGTGTCCGCTGGCAAGAGTATCAACTGGCCTGCCACTTTATCCACTGTGCATTGCTGGAGTTTCGGGGCCCTGACTTCAGTAGAAAACACGGCGCTGTTTTGCACTTCAAATTTTGGAATTCTACGGGGAAATTATAGTCAACTCAGTGCTTTTCATTTGAAATAGCTTCCAATTAACCAATATAATGGGACTTGGCTTCGAGTGACAAAGTAATTTTTTTTCTATTGGATTCCATGCTATTTTTCTATTGCCTTGGAGTTCAAATTTTGTGTTTGCGTGCCATCAGCCGCAGGTATCTAATAAAAGAAATCGCGTAGTCATCCTCTTTTGGCAGCACGCCTAACACTGCGTACAGTGATCGTTCGGGCTTTTTCTCATCGCAAAAAAATTCTGTTTTATTGCTATGTTTATGTATCATGCAAATTTTATGTAGCATACCAATGTATTGCAATTTTATGTATCATGCCATTATCAATTTTAATTATTGTGCCAATTATAGGGGACTGCGGCCCTGTCAAGCTGACTTCTTGCAGCTTTTTCCACAGGTCTCCTGCCTCATGCAAATGATGTGAAATAACGTTCTGTTCTATTCTATTCTATGTAAAATTGCCAGGACCAGCACATCACTTCCCATTAACAGAAAATTACATTTAAGCGACTTCGAATTATTGAGCGTCCACTCAACTAAGATGGGAGGAATCGAACACTGACAGAACTGGTGTTTAGTTCGCTTACATGACCAGTTGTGCTTGGGCAGGTTTCGCAAATGACAAGAACGTGAGGCAACATACAGCATGCACCAAGTTGCTTATTTTTTGCGCATTAAATGCTGTGATGGTGAGATCTGAACTAACTCTATACTAATTTATGTTGTTCATCTAGTACATGATAAATTACCGATTAGGTTTTTCTTTTTCATATTTTGCCATCTCTGGCGTTCCTTTTGAAAAAATTAGGCTTCACACAAAATTTTTGTAAGTGACATTTCCCCTGCTGAAAGTCTTTTGTATGCAGTGTACATACCTGGTCAAGGAAGTAGCAGTGGATCTTGGTCCTGTACAGGGCACCATCGGTCACTTGCACCTCGATGAAGTGACCCTGGAAGAAACGGAAGAGCGGAGAAGACCACCTCAGTTCAGCTGTCCAGTTCCAAATAATGCCAATACAGACTAAACGCGGTATCGCCTCTAATGAGGCAACGCAAGTATGGCCTAATTTAGTGACTCTCAGCTCCCTTCCGATTGACAGGTACCCGATTTCAATTTGCGTGCTTGAAGGAAACTTTTTTTAACTGGGCCTCTGAAGTGTATAAAAAACGTTACCCAAGCTTTCCTTATCAAGCTGTGGGGTTTTGTAGCCAAAACAGCAGTGGTTTTCCCCCCTTAGCTTGCGAAAGGTTGGTTTTCATAGTTGGCAGAGTCATGGTTTGTCCTTATGTGTGGTCAATACAGTTCTCGCAGTTGTATGAAGGGGCAGAAAGTTAGGTTGTACAGTTGTGGGCATTTGAGAATTTTTTTTTTCAGTCAGAGTCTGTCAACTCAGCCTGTCAACAAATAATGACTACCAATGTAATTGCTTTTGTGTGGATGAACTCCGCACCACCAACATGCAGCGGTGATGTGTTTTCTCACCACAGAGATCTGCCATTTTGTAATTGTGGTGTGGGCAAGATCTGAACAAAACATCTGGATAATTATGTCGAGTATGACGTCATATTTCAGCCATTGTATTTTAATTTCGTGAAGGTCCTTGATTTGGCGCTCTATTTTTTTTCTCCCTTGATGCCTCCCCTTTCCTTCTCACCCCCCCCCCCTCCCCGAATTGAAATCTTGCGTACGCCATTGCCTCAGCCTAGAGTACCGAAACGTACAACGTCAACGCAAACCCCCGTCTCCGAAGGAGAGGGGCTCAGCCTCCTTGGCGCTGCTCGTTAAAAGGCTGGCGACGGGCAGAGTGGTGCAATGAACAGACAAACTCGCGAACACCCTTGGCCTTGGAAGCCGACGTTCCACTAGGGCGTGCTCATCTCGCGAAAAGAGATGGGGCCGTGCATGCCCGCCAATCACACGGCCGGACTAGCCGCTATACGCACTAGTGATCGTCAGAAAAACGCCAGCCCCTCGCTGCTTCTCTCTGACACACTTCCGGCAGCCCGCTCGAAGCCAACACCATATTTCCCGGGCATATTTCATGCACCCAGAAGGGCATTCAGTCGGAGTCACGGTCGGAAACCTGGGAATATTACTTCTTTCGCATAGATCTAGCATCAGTGCAACAAAATATCAGTGCCCCACTCCCAATCCTTTCTCGTTATTGGAAGATTTTGTAGGCTATACGGTTATGCTACGTGCTATGGTTGTCATGGCGCCGAGTTGAAAATATTGCCAATAATCTTACTAGATTAGAGTGTGTGCTGCGTAAATCATGTTTGTTTTTGTTTGTTGTTTTTTGGAATCAAAGCTGTTTTTGAGACAGAGAAGCGCATTCAAAAATATGGCCGTAAATCACCCCCCCAACGCAGGTTCCAGCAAGTCGGCTATAATGGCACACTGGTAAGTTTATGGGGCTAAATTTAGTGGGTTGGTAGCACGGTTAACTTGCGCGATCTATGCATCTGAATGCAAAATGCTTACATTATGCAAGTCATGCATGGAAGTAAAAATCATGAGTGCTCAGAAGAGCTTGAAATCGCCATGCAAACCAAAGTGTAGACCCATATACAAGGACTCGAAGAGGGAGGGTCAAGTCGACTGGCGGCTTCAGCTTACCTCGACCCTGCCCGCATTTATATGAACTCAGTCGAGCACGGCGCGCCGACTCAGCTGGACATGGAATTAAACTCAGCCCGTGCCTTCGGGTCGAACGGACTCACCCCGAATGCTTTTCGACTCACCCCGTTTACTCGTACGTGGGTGGGTCGAGTCGAAAAATCCTGTTATTGTCAAATCAACTTGCTCTCCCCGGGTTACTCTCGCGAATTTTTTTTCTTTGGATGGAGCTTATGTAAGGACGAAAGAAGTCGAGGTAATTAATTAACCCGTCATTCAATCACTCAGCCCTCTCTCGCGTCGAGACCATGTATCCGGGGCTTGTGTACAAGTGGCAAGTGGTATTATCTCTTCTGACAGTGAATACACATGAACTCAGGCTCTAAACTGCACGAGTTATAATGTCCAGTGCAACCACTAACAAAACTTCAATTAATTTTTGTATTGTCCCTTTAACGCAGCCTCCTATACGGCGCCATATTTCCACCGCGCCGATTATACCCTTTGCGTTGTGCGTGCCTTCTCTACCGTTTCCGCTCTACGAAGCTACAGGACCCACAAGTGCCGCACCCGCGGGTGCTTCACTGCTCTAAACAGAAGTCACCTAATGACGCCGTCAGGCGAAAACACGACCAAAACTAATGCCGCCGCCTCTGGTTTGTCGCAAACCGAGGCCTCCTGGATATCAACGCTCTTCGAAGCAGCGGGTGGACAGGAAGGCCACGGGGGTCGGTGCGCAGTCTCCCTTCCCCGAGAACCCTTCTCCCTTCACCTTCCCCCCTTGCGTGTAGACGCAAGAAACTTGCACAAAAACTCACGGGTAACAGAGGAACACCTGAAGGGAAAGGGAACGCGCACTGCCCCGTCAACATGTCGGCACTTTTCGGTCGTTCAAGGGATCAGGGCCCCAAACGACGGCCCCTTGGTGAACCTGGCCGACAAGGAGCGCGCCGGCACCTTTCAAGACCACCGGCGCTACCGCAGCACAGACACGCGCACAACGATCCACGCGAAAAAGCCGAACCGTCAAGGGGCGAGTGCACAATGGAAAAGAAGAATAAAAGGGGCCCAAGAATGCACCACCCTCGTGTGTTCGGTGGATAGATGAAGGAGAGGAAGGAATCCCAGCGGAGAGGGGGGTCTGTGAAGGAATGCAGTTTTATTTTCGTCTCTCTATGTCCACTCTTTCCCTACTCTCTCCCTCGTTCCCCGCTATGTCTTTGATTTCTCGGCGCAATGTTCTCTTTCACCATGTCGTGGTTTGTTACCCTTGCAACCTTTGGCGCCTGATGTACGCGACACGTGTGCGATTACAGATGTCCGCCGTGCAGCACGACTTTTGGTCGCAGACTGCGCTTAGTTTGGAAGCATAAAAAAGAGAGGTTGTCTACGAACAAGGGTTCGGCTTTGAAGCCCCTTAAAAATGTAGCGAAGTTCACAAACATGCTTCAACTGGGGGCATAAGTTACTCGTCAAAACCTCGCGTACAGCTTTGTGAAATCATACCATAACCAACATAGTACGCCGCGATACTCGGAGCACGGACAAAAAGCTTTCACAGGATCGGCCTGAATGGATTAACCGCTTAAGTAAAAGAGCATGCGTCCCTTAAACACGTAATAATAACTGATAACGTGGTTTAATTATCGCGCTCAGTTTTGTAAACGAAAAACTGGCCCTTGTATCTGCCTGTTTCGCTGTAAATTTCGTCCAAAGTCTTCTGCGGCCCCTTCCACGTGCCATCCCCTCCTCTCTCCCCCTACCTATCGGTCCTTCCATCGCAAACGCAATGTTGGCTTACTGAAGTCAGTTCAAATTTCCCGCTTGCGGGCTGCTTCCGCGCCTTCTGTTGGGACCTTTTGTTTTTGTTGTGCTTGCAGCAGCTCGAACTCTTTTGTTCTGGTGTTTGCTCCTATCTGGTCTCCCTTCGACATCGTTTTTGAATGCACTGTGTTTTAAATCTGCTGTCGTAAAACCAATCCAGCGTGTATCCTAAATTATTAGAACGCTGGTACTCTCGGGCTGCTCACGGGCATGCACTTATACCTAAATATGCCTAAACATAGTTTGAGCTATGTGTACGTGTGATTTCTGGCTACAGTTCAGTAGTCTGTGGCATAACATATAAATATACATAGATCATATATGAATGTGCGTGCCACGTAAGGATAAATTCTATGACCGTCTGGTAAACCGGGCGAGGCAGGCCGCTCGGACTCAGCTACGGCATCGTGGACTGAGGAGGCCTACCACCCTGTTGGTCAACGTAACAACTTTTACAGCTATAATTAAATTTTATTTGTCATAATCATCAACACCATCATCCTCCCCTTCCATGAACTCTGCCTCAAGGTTACTGTACGAGGTGGTTTTCATGCCCACTCGCATGAGTTTAATCAAGTATGAAAGCGATCGATATAGCCGTACACCGGTGACGTTATCAAGCTGGCCTCAGCTAGAGACGATTTCCAGCACGATTGCATTTTGTGGAGCTACCACGTCTCACTTTCTAAGCAATGTCCACAACCCACCTATGCAAAAAAGGGACGAAAGGGCAGTCCTCTTGTTGCATTTCATTGCGCCCGATTTGGCGAAATAACCCAGTAGAAGAAAAAGTAAGACCCCGGAGACCACAATGGGTCGATCAAAGAAAGAAGTGAAGGAAGACGAGGGAATTCAGACGCCATGTACAAACTTAGAAAGGAATGCAGCTTAATGGAAATACAGTTGTTCTTCATTGGGGCCTGGGATTCTTTTAAAAACCATTTCCCCCGTACAAAATCAACTCCACTAAAGGCACTAGCACTACGTCATGTCATATTTGGTACGATTTTGCATATCACCCTCTCACATTTGGGAGCATGGATTATTGATTGGGAAATGGGGAATTGGAGGTGCTCAGCAACGCATCTGGCTTCGACTTCTTTCGAGGCTCCAAGGACCCCCATGATGGCGAACCACTTGCTCCGAGTGTTATCTTTACAGTGGGCACCGGGTTTTGCTGCAGCCATAAATCACGCGTCAAGGCCGACCCACAGAGCTTTCCCGCTTCGCTTACGACACGGTGTGTCCTCCGCAGAAAAGGAGCTCACAGCGATTTTTATTTGTGGGCGCAGTGTCGAAAGAGCCTGCATGCACCGAACCGTTCCAGTAACAAGGCAACCTGATAACCTGGTCGTCGAGGTTGGGGCTTGGGGAGCGGACGTCCGCTCGTTGTCACGACAGAACGGCAGTGGCCGATGAAAAGGGCGCAGCGACGCCGCAGAACGTTTTACAGCGAGTAATGGTGTGGGCTTGACAAGGGGAACCGATTTCCGGCAAAGTATACTTGTTCAGTCTTGCCGGCTGGACATTTTCTTGACACCGCTTTTACGACCGTCCAATTTCTCAAATAATAAAATAACAAAACGTGTGTGAACGTATGCGGGTAATTTTTATTTTTGTCTTTTTTGTCACTGTCTGTTTATTTTCTCCGATCCGCCTCCGTTATTTGCTGCCTTCTAGCCACTTTCTGTTTACGTTCCGTACGTCGAAAACAAGGAGAGGCGGGAAACGGAAGTGAACACAAATTATCAGTGGCTTAGCCGGGTTATGCCAGGATATACGTAGCCTGAGCTAAGAGTCCGCCATCCAATCCAATCAAATCCAGTCCAATCCAATCCAGTCCGGCCAGGTCCGGTCCAGTCCAGTCCAGTCAAGTCAAGTCCAGTCACTGTTCCTCGCACAAGCGCAGCTCGGCTCTCCAGGAGCCACACGAAACGGCTGTCAAGCGGCTCCGGCGCAGATTCAGACTTGGCTACTGCGCAACGGAGGCACACAGCTGGGCACGCGCTGGCGTCAGTGCGTCTGCCGCGGATATGAGGTCACTCCTCTGGATGCGCAGACCGGTGAATGTGCAGACCCAATTGTCTACACTCTCGTGCTCCAATTATATTGGAATCAAATCCAATACAATCCAATTTATTCCAATACAACCCAATCCAATGCTCCTCGCGCTTGCGCAGCACGGCCCTTCAGGGTCCACGCGAAACTGCTCAACCTCAGCCAGTGTAGCTTACACTACAAAACGAAACTGTACACAGCGCGCCCAGCCATGTGTACGCGTACTACGCGTCTCTCGATTCAGACCGACGCAGTTCGCAAACGAAGGCGTGCACTGAGACGGCTCCTAGCAACGCTTGAAGAATACATCTTTACACCGCGGTTTCTAAACTGCTGTCGCCGCTCCTTCAGCACTTCCTTTATCCTTTATTTGCAGTTGTATTTTCTTTTTCTTCTTTTTATTTCTAAAAAAGGGCTGCCGCCACTTTGGCCAGCTGTGGGGTTCCCGGGCGGTGGCGTCACACCCCGTGCGCGCGTGGTGCACAGCGGTGGGTCCAGAAACGTGGGCTGCACGGGGGAAAGCGCGGAGCGCGGTGGGAGGTATCGGGGTCGGCGAAGCAACGGCCGCGTCGTGAACGTTCCCGGAAAGCTCCTGGGGAAAACGGCATCTCTTCGCTCCACGGAACAAACCGCTTCCGCGGGACCGGGAATGTTGTCAAGTGGCGCACGTTTGAACGCACGTGACCGGAAGCGAAATGTGATGTCGAACCCCAATGTATACGACGTCCGGAATTCGGATCTTTATATTACTGGAAGCTTTCATTGCTCGTGTCCTTTAAAATGACACTATGACATGCGCCCTAGCACTATTATCGAAAAGTCGGAATAATGAATTTTAGGTGCGGAGCATCTCATGCTCGGGGCTGTGTCCCTCCCTCCCTCGTCGTCCGCCGTCCGCACTCTACTGCGCATGCGCGTCTCTTCAGCCCCGTCAGCGTTTCGGTTAACGTCAGCGCAGTCCACTATAAAAAGGAATAGTTAGGCGGCTTCCGGTTTCGACCCCACGACTCTCTGGCCGCAACGGGAGGTACGTGGCACTCTTCCCACTACGCTACAAACCGAGACGGGAGCATGTGCTACGAACGCCCCTTATGTCTTTCACTCATTCAAACTACGTCAAGAAGCTACTGATACAACGAAAGCACGCGAAGCTGAACGTCACCGGAAACGACGAACTGAAAATTAATGGGAACTTCAGTCGACCCCATGCCTGCTTCGCATACAACTCACGGTTCCCCAACGGGAAGATGGTGTCATTTTTTTGCTTATTACTTCTATGGTATTTGTGTAGACGCATTATTGCCAGCCCCACTGCTTAGGTAACCGGCAAAATGGCATTGCATATGGACAGGATGAAAAGGAAGTCCCAGGTTAGGAGAGTACTCTTTAATGGGGGAAGCTGTCTCTAGAACCGAGAAACGGAAGAAGATGCAACCCATCCAAGCTGGCCGAAATGCTTGCCCTTGACTGCATATTTGGAGCGTGATGACGGGCCAGTGGAAAAGTAGAAGTTTCGTTCGCTCCGAGTAATGTCCTCGCGTGTGTGTTCCTTCCCTTTCTTTGCGTAATTTTTTTCGTATAGTTATCGCCGTCAAATTTGAACAAAATAAGACAGCTTGATAAACAAAAAACGCGCTTCGAACAATTTAATTCCTCGCAACTTGGTGCCCTACCTTGATGTTTTGGACGGTCTGCGTCGTGAATTCAAGGCGTGAGCAAACCAGAAGTTCAGCGCTGCCTTGCTACTGAGGTTCGAGTCGAACGTCACTGGTAGATTAGAAGGGAAGGCATCCGGACACGGTTTATTCACCCTGATTAAAAAGCAGATCAAACCCTCATCGCAAGAAAAAAAAAGCGCTGAGATTTTGCCAAGAGTCGAACCATATACCTTCAAAACAGAAGCACAACACCCAATCTCTCAGTCTCAGTCACGACAGGAGACCACTGGCGGAGTATACTAACCTCGGTTGCCGACAAATATTGTCATGCGTGCTTGCGTGTGTGTGTTGTCGTATTTGAAAAATTCAGAGAGTGATCACGCTTATTTCTTCTGCACTGCTCTTGGAGGCGAGACCAACTATGCTGGTACTAGTATACAAGCGGTGGAACCAAATCTCTCTTATTTGAGTCAAAAAAAGCTATCACACACATATTCCCGGTCTCGCCTACGCAAGCCACGGTAGCCGCGAATGGAATAGAATTGACCGCTCGAATTGTAGCGTTGATAACGCATGTTCGTGCCGCACCCATCTTGCAGACAAGACCCACCATGCTAATACTGCAAACGATGTAGCCAGAGCTCCCTTGTTTACCTCAGAAAAAAACTATCGCAAATTCTCCGTCTTCCAGATGAGAACCAAGCAAGCCGCGAGTGGAATGCGCGCTTTCGAACAGAAATAGCTGGCAATTTGTCTCAAGGCGGCCATTTACCGAGGGTTAACAAGAAATTAGAGTGATCCCAAACCACCATACAGACAGGAATCCGGGCGCTGCCGCCGGCTTTCCAATGTTTCCTGGCGCTCCGTCGATGCCGATATCTAAGAGCATAGACATCGGCGTTGCTCGCGCGTGAGCACGTATCGCCGTGCATTTTGGCGACGCACCCTAACGCGCGTCAACGCGACGTCGACGCGTCAAAACGCAGAAAATGACCTGCATGTGGTTGCGGCTTAAAGCGGCAACCACATGGAGCGTTTTCTATGCGTGTGGCGGCCGTCGGCGTCTCCTGGCGGCGTCGCAAAAAACTTTGGAGAACACAATTTACCCCACCAACATATGCCAGATAGGTTTGTTAGCTAAAAGTCGCCTGATTGGTCAAATTCGATCTTTCTTTTCTTTTCTTTTTTTTTTTTTTTTTTTGAATGGGGTTCTCTCCAACGTCCGTTTTGCGTCGCCGCCAGACGTAAGCAAAACGCTCCATGTGGTTGCCGCTTAAACCCGAATTCAACCAGCGAAGTTGTTTGGCAAATCCTTATTTTTTCTGTCCGCAGTTAAAAGTACCAAGAAAATGCCAACCGCACATGAGCGCGTGCCTCACAGCGACAGCCCGGCAGGTAACAAAACAAGAAAATGCCGGGCACTTGTGTGTGCGTCCCAGGTGGCGACCACCCACCGTCCCCGCCGTACGTTTGTCAATCCAAGCATACCCACTTAGGGAGATTGGCCAAGATGAGCAAAAAAAAAAAAAAACTCCTGCGTTGAGCGCAATCGTGGCAACACTTTCGCTATCGCAATCACACTGCTCGTGTCACTCGCAAGGTATGGCTCCGCCTTCGATATAGGGCTCAGTCGCAGATGTGTCGCCCGCGGGTCATCTTTTTTTATTACGCAAGTACGCCCTTTGGAATAAACTCAATGTAGTCCAGCAGTCCCATCTCCACAATGAAGTCCAGGAGGGGCAGTATTGGGGACTCTGCGTCCAGCGGCGAAGGTCAGGTGGTGTCGTTCTTGATTGATTGATTGATTGATTGATTGATTGATTGATTGATTGATTGATTGATTGATTGATTGATTGATTGATTGATTGATTGATTGATTGATTGATTGTAGGGGTTAACGCGCCGACGCAACGCAGGCGGTGAGGCGCGCCATATTGGAGGGCTCCGGATAAATTTTGACCACCTGGGGATCTTTAACGTGCGCCGAAATCTCGTACACACGGGCGTTTTTGCTTTTCGCCTCCATCAGAAAAGCGGCTGCCGCGGCCAGGAATCGAACCCCCGACCTCGTGCTCAGCAGCAGGCGGTGTCGTTCTAGGTGGCATCCAAGGGCCCTCATGTGACGAACTCGTGCTGCCTGGAGGCCCGAGCATGTCCCCAGGAGGTGGTCCAGGGTCGCTTCAGTGGCAGGGGCTTTACAGAAGGGCCATGTTTCTAGGTGAACTTGCGTCCTTCATGAGGCCCTGACTGGGTAAAAGCTGCGCCCATGCGGATTCTCCGAAGCGCCACCTCCTCGCGGCGGGTTAAACCGCCAGGAAGGTCTACCCACATGGAGGAAGAAGGGCACGCGTGTACGCGTGCTTGATGAGGACACCACTCGCCTTGAGGTTCGTCGCGCTAGGCATCGAGAATGGAAACGAGTACAGAGGCCCAACATGGACCTGGTGGCCACCGAGAATGCTGCCCAGGCACGTTGGTGGGCCCAGAACAACGAATCCGTTCACCGCACACGGGCCAAGGAGCATGAGCGGTACCGGCAAAGTCAAGCTGATACCGCTCGTCAGCAGCGGGAACGTCCGCACACGAAGGACCGTGTCCGCGGTCGGATCAGTCACGTGACGCGACGTCACGGTCGGCCGTGGTCCGGTCCAGCGCAGAGCCCAACCACATGGCAGTCCGCCTGAGCGGACCGCGAGTGGCCGACCATCTGAACTCTCAAACAAGGTTGAGCACAGGTGCCGTTTGGCCCTGACAACAATCCTGCACGAAACGTTGCATCCCCACAATAACAGCCACCCGCATGTATGCTGGGCGGGCAGGTTCGAGCAGCCGCCGGCGTCGTTCGCACGAAGGCGACACGACGAGCGGCGACAATGGGGCGACTCGGGCTACAAATACGGCGCGTCACCACTCACAACGCTTGCTGGAACTGAACCCTTTCCGTAAATAAAGTTCCACAGGCGTGAAACAATGTTATAATAGCGGCTAGCATTGCACTAGTAAGAGGCATACCAGTCGCCAGTAAAAGCGGGGAAAAAGTGTGCGTCGCGGTGGTAAGCCTAGTCTGCTGCCTACACCGCTGTAGGCTACTTTGAGCACTTCAAAACAGCAGCGCTGTCCACGCCATTCTCTGTTGGCGCCACTGCTCCGCCCACGCGAAGGGCGTTGCCAGACCACGCTGCCAGGCCACGCTAGACCACGTAGTCCAACTCCGGTGCGTGCGAACTACGCATTATTCTACGCATTATTACTTGCGAATGAGGTTAGTTTGGAATCTCTTCAGTTTCTAATTGCTACTGGACTGGTCATTCCCAACTATCACCGCATCATGGTGAAAACAGCGCAGAAAAGACTACCACAAAGAAGGGATAAAAAAAAGAAAAAACACAAACACGGATCTGTTGTGAAAACACAAACCAGCGCCCGTGTTTGCGTTTTCCCTTCTCTGCCTTCGTCTTTTATGCGCTGTTTTCACCATAAACATTCACCAACTTCCCCAGTTCGCGGCAGTGGTAAATGTTCTATCAACTCATCTTCATCACGTCACATGCAAGCACCACACCATCTTCTTCATCAGCCACTCCGCGACTTCATCATCATCGATTTTGGAACGGCTGCGGCGAAGTTGCGTCCTCATTAAACGAGTCCAACAAAGTCTTGCGTCCGGATATTGCACGTGGTGGTATGGTCAACCGAATAAATATGAATTAATAATACTGCACATTACCATGTGGTCTGGCCCAGAATACGAACTGTCCTTACATTGAGGGAGATAGACGCTCCAATCCCTTGTGTGAGTATGAGCAGTCTTTTCCGCGGACCTCAGTCATAACGCCCCGCCCCGTCTTCCACCCGCCCACCATGTCGAGTCTCCCGGTCTGTCCGCCGCTGCCCGGCGGCCACGCCCTCTGCAACTGCATCGTCCGCACACTCGACGATGGCAACGAGTTCTGCACGCAGCGGTCCTTCCTGCGCACGGTGAGCCCCTTCTTCGATACAGCGGCCCGCATGGAACACGGAAGCCCGTGCACAATCTCGCTTCGTGACGTCACGTCACCCGTGCTCCAGGCCCTCGTAACCTTCTACTACTCCGACCAGCTAAGCCTGGATGACAAGAATGTGGTGGAACTCCTGCGAGCTGCCGACATGCTGCTGATGAGTGCGGCCCGGGACAAGTGCTTCGAGTGGCTGACGCGGCGCATAAACGGCGACAACTGCTTTCGCACGGCTGCCGTAGCAGAGAGCTACTACTGCCCAAAGTTCAGGGAAGACGTGCTGAACTTCATCCGCGAGCATTTCGCAGCCATCTGGGGCCGCAGTAAGGAATTCCCTAACGCTCCACCGACACTATTGAAAGAGCTACTTGTCTCGGACGCGCTCAACGCGCCGAAGGAGGCGGATCTGCTCTATGCGATTCACCGCTGGTCCTCGTCCCTTGGCTCCGGTGAGGAGGCCGAGGCCACGCTGCTGGAGCTACTGCAGTGTGTCCGCATCGGGCTATGCGAAGACGCAGCACTGGACCACGTGCGGCAGCGTTGCCCAGAGTTGGCCCAGAGCAACGCCTTCAAGGTGGCCGTGTCTGATGCGGCCCAACACGGACGCTGCAAGTGCAAAGGGGCAATGCCGAAGACGCAGGCAAGCGGCGTAGATCTGCGAGGAATCCCGAAGCAAGGGTTCGGCGCCTGTTCCCAATGCTCCGGGGCGAGTCCGCTGCGCTGGCTTCCACGCCTACCGTACGAGTTGATAGTCGCAGTCGGAGGAAGTAGCGGCTTCCATAGTCACAGTGAATGCACAGCGTACGACTCCAGGGCAAAGCGCTGGATAACGGACAAGAACGAGGGCCTTCAACGCCGGGAGTACCACGGGGCGGCGCAACTGGGCAGCCGTATATACGTGGTCGGCGGAAGGTCTACGTTAGGAGGTCAAGCCCTGCGCTTGGTCGAGAGCTTCGACACTAAACGGTGCGTCTGGGAGCGCGTGGCGCCCATGGACACGGCCCGCTCACTCGTTTCGGTCGTGGCCTTAGGCGGGTACATCTACGCCATCGGAGGCAACACGGGCGCGGCGGCCTTGAAAACTGTGGAGCGCTTCAATCCGAGCCAGAACCAGTGGAGCGCGGTGGCGCCTATGAAGACCGCGCGGTACGCCGCTGGTGCTTGCGTTTTCAAAGGCAAAATATACGTGAGCGGGGGCCATACCGGAAAGAAAATTTTGATGAGCGTAGAGGAGTACTCGCCCTCTCTGAACAGGTGGAGCCTGTCGTGTTATCTTCCCTTTCCGCGATATCTTCACCAAATGGTTAGCTACGCCGGACGCACTTACGTAATCGGTGGCCACGATGGTACGCGGGCTTGTAAGACAGTGTTTCTCAGCCAGAAGGACTTGAAGCAGGGCTGGCACGACGCGGCCCCGATGAAAGAGCCCCACTTCGGCTTCGCCGTGGCGGAGCTGGAAGGGGAGCTGTACGTGATCAGTGGAAGCATGGAGCGGGGAATGTCCAGCAACACGGTGGAGCGCTACTCCTCCAAGACCAACAGCTGGGATCGTGCCATGGGAACGAACGACATTCTCCGGGGCGCAGCTGCCTGCACGGTGAAGGGCCTTGCCGCCGCCAGGTACTTCGCCAGCAAGGACTCGATGAGGAACGCGCCTCCGCCAGCCGAAGTCGGACTTCCGCCAGCCGAAGTCGAAGCCGGCTCGAGCGACTCCAGTGATGAAGAGGAAGACATCGTCTGACAACACGCTAACCTATGGACGTGCGGTACAGTCAACCATTTTGGCGACGCACGTGTCGAGGACCAAAAGTAGCTGCACTGCCGTCTTGCCTTCCTTTGTAGAGTTCCAAAATATCAGATAAGGCGCCAACCCCACTTTTCGAACACACAACGCTCACTTCGAGAAAAACTGGAAGACGGCGTGCTTTCAAGCGGAATTTCATGACAGAATTCGTCGCAGAACTCCAAGGAAGCACGACATGCTTAGCTAAAAGGCAGGAAATATAAGCCTTCGCGTGGAATTTATGATATTGTCCACATATATTACAAATTCTTTATGCATTAAGTTTCAATAACGCGTTTTCGCTACGGCTGGACACTGCCAGGCCATTGCAAGAAACAACCAAAGGGTTTGCTGGGTGCGGCCCCTACTACATGTACCTTCGCGTATACGAGCCACAGATGGTTATACGACCTTAGCGCTCTTTTACTCAAAGACATCGTGGCCGTGGCTCCGCAAAGACCGTGGTCTTGGTTTCATATACATTTTTCAACAAAGCTTCGTGACTTCTTCGATAGCGTGCCGCCATAGCAACTACAATTAAGCATTCATTTTCTACTTGGCCTGGCTAGGCACGCGGCTTCTTTTTGTTCCTGAACCAAAATCAACTGAACAGGTTCACGGTTTCTTATGGTTTGTTTCGCCTGAAGCTTCTGAAGACGCCCTGATGAATAAATCTTCTGCAGGTCCACGTTCATAATGATAATTTTGAGTAATCTTTTGCAATAATACCATTTTTTTTCCACAGCCATAGGCAACTTTTGAGCTTGTTGGCGAGCCATGCCAAGTAACAAGGGAACGCTACTCCTCGGTATATGACAGCACGCTTACTGAAGCGCGGCTCGCCGGGACACTTGCGCCAGATTTCTCTCTAGTAAAGACTAGTACGAAACTCTATACCTTCTCCCGAGCGGGGCAGAACAATCGCCGGTACTGCTGGTAGCAATAAAACGGTGTTGCTCTGAGGTCAGAAGCGAGTAATCAGTCCCCTGCGTTAGGTTTACTTTCAATCTTTTAACAATTGAATAAAGTTGCAGCGAAACTGTTTAGCAAATCGTTATTTTTCATTTCCGCAGTTAAAACTACCAATAAAATGCCGAGCGCACGTGAGCGCGTGCCTCGCGGCGATAGCCCAGAGTCTCCGGCGCGCATTTTTCAACCCAAGCATACCAACTTAGTGGACCAAGACTGGCCAAAAAAATTTAAAAAAAACTGCAGATTGATTCCTCTGTCACAGTAATCGGTAAAACACGAAAGTGAAACGTGCAGTCAAACCTACAGCTGAGCATGATTTGCGGGTCGGCAGCGCTGTCTCCTTGGTGTGCTTGGTGAGCGACATCCTGCTGGCGGGTCGCTTCGGCAAAGGCGTCATTTTTATGACGTCAGTGAAATCTCGGTGTATCGCGGCATAAAATAATTTCGTGTTAAAATATAAAACCCGAAAACCAACAACAATGAGTATAACGTACTGATGATCATGATGATTGCTATTGGTTTCCCCTTTGAAGCGGGGTGATGACATGACATCTTACCAAAGAGGACTAATATAACCATGTTTTACACCATTGGTTTAATACTAGCGCTGCTTAGGGCAGGCACTAAAGCTTATTAGGCCCGAAATACTTTTTACTCTTTAGTACTAAAGGTTGCTTCCCCGCGAGAAGACCCGGTGTGCAGGTGTGCACCCTTTACAGGCCGCTTGCTTCGTTGTACAGGCGTTAATTTCGTGACGGATATGACGCCCGTCAAATCTTTGTGTATCCGGGAATGAAACACTTTCATGTTAAAAAAAAAACTCCAGTTCCAGCGTTCGCAGTAATTCTGGTAACACTTGCTCGGAACGAGAAAGCCTTCAGCGTTCGCCGTAATCGCGGCAGCAGTTGCTCCGTACGAAAAATGCACGTCATTTCGTAAGACTCTGAAAGCCTCTGAAATGAAGGAAGCTCTTACTATAGCAACAATGGTGTAGAAAACGTCGTTGCGGCAGCGAAGCAGCAGTAAATCGGCTGCAATTATGGACTTAAACCGCCGTGATCGCCGTGAAGGTTGCGTGCGGCTTTTATTTTCAAGTATTAGTGTCAGCTTCTTCATGTTTTGAACAACTTTTCATCAAAATATTTACAGCCGCTGCGGCCATTCGCCCAAATGAAGGCATAATGCGGGCCACTGAGCTTTGTAATATAACTAAAGAACCTTTTATAGTCTACTCCTGCATAACAGGCCGCACAGAGTAAAATTCCTACTAAGCAGGGATAGTGCGCGCTGACTGAAGTACGGAGAATGTGGTGTTCGTTTCTTTGTTTCTTCGTGTCTCTTCCCCTTTTCTGCGGTTCTTTCTCTGGTTTTCCTTGGCACTCCCCGAGATCACCAACCGAGATGCATGTAAGCGATTACACGTGTTGAGAGAACTATCTTTTTGACAAAGAGTGTTGCTCTGTTATCTCTCCTGGAGAACTCTGAGACCCCTTAAGTTACCCCAGCGGTGATTACATTTGAAGGCCTGACCACGGCGTAAGTGACTGTGCGAAATAGGTGTTAACAATCCGCAGTAATTTTAATACCCATGTTACAAGGGCACTTCAATGGCTTTTAGAGAGCGGCGGCAGCGCGAGCGCCTTTAGCAACAAAGGGAGTTAGCTTCAAGGCTTTCGAGGCGTCGAAAAGAAGATTATAATGCTGGTGGACAAAAGCAGAAGGGAATATTGCCTAAGACAGCCACCACCTGTAACAGAGAAAAATAAGTATTTTGTTCCTAATAAGTTTTTATGGTGCCTGCCCTAAGAGCAGCGCTTGTAGTAAACGAAGAGTATAATAGTTTTTTTTGTAAGATTACACGTCATCATACCAGAAAGGGGATACCACTAGCAATCATCATCAGCAGCAGCAGCACCAAACCAACGGCGATCGGCCCCAACGGAGCTCGCCGGTCTACGTTCCGCTACAGCGTACTAGATTTTCCACCGCTGCTTCATACGTTCCGTTGGCATGTGGGCAACACGGCTGCCCCCCAGCAACAGTGTGTCCCCGCAGGAAGCAAGCGCTCTGCCGCAAAAACGCTTCGTGTGGGCGCCGTAGCCGACACACTTGCTCATTAACTTGTGGCAGTACAGTGGTGCTGCCGTTAATACAGAATGAATCGTGGAATGGGGCGCTTCACCACGTCCAAAACACAACAAACGAGGCCATGATTGCAACACGGTGGAACGGATTGGATCGGCTGAAGGAAGGTCCTCCAGTACGGTTGAAAAGTCGTTGTGAAGAGCAGGAGAAATACACTGTACAGAATGCAGTGCAGCAAATAACTAGAGAAAAAAATGTTTAGTTCACGAGGTAAAACTTCAGGAGTGACGTGATAAATCATCCAAACGGAACTGAACATGTACAGTGCCGTGCGAGCACAGCCACCACCGCTCAGTTCCCACGACCGTTACGGCGTTCAGCTGCTGTTTGCGTTAACGGCCGTTGGATGTGCCCGTGTGTATAACACACTGCGGGGACAAGAGCGGCTCTTTACGTGCACAAACAATTCGCGAGGGAGACGTTCATCGCCTCCACCCATTTAAGACTGCATATGCATTCAGGTTGTCTAATGCGCGAGAACCTCCGGCTTTTGTTTTTATGGTTAGAGGTCCTCCATGTCTACCGGAAGTGGAACCGGTGACTATGACCTTGCATTCCGCAGGCTATGAATTCGACCCGAACATGTCTGAACTAGCACGATCTGAAGTGACCGCTCACTGTTGCAAGATGAATCTTTTTCTTTCCTTTCCAAGGGCTATCTTTGTTTCGACGGCACCGCTTCAAAAAAGGCGAAACAAAAGGATACGTCAGCTCATAAAGATTGCGCAGGCGGCGTTCCGCCCAGCATACATATATACAAACTACAGTGCGTGCCTCGCATATCCTGGTCGCGCAACGAAGCGCTGTCAGCACCCGCAACAGAAGCGCCAAATATGAACGAAAAACAACAGAATAAGGGGAGGTAGCGTTTAAGCCGGGCGAAGACAGAAACGACCGGACATGCCACAGCCCGCGTCGCAAAGTCGGCAGCGAAAACACGCCCGCTGTGCTCCAGGCTCCTCTGGAAGGCTACCATCTCTCTCTCCTCGAGTGAGAGAGAACGTTATCCCGGATGCGAGTGAACGAGCGGGGGGCGCTGCCGCTGCTTCTTTCGCATCATGGCGCGCGCCGGCATAACTCCTCGCCAATGCGCCACCATGGAGAAACCATGGAGGAACGCGTTTCTTCTACCCGGCGTTCGCGGCACTACCCCGTGTGGCATGCGCGGCCAGGAGCAAGCACTTTGGGGTCGATGCGGAGGGAACGGCGAGCCAGTTTTTTTTTTTTTTTTTTTTTCGAAGGGGCAGCGGTAATCACTGCTGTGTAGGCTACCGGAGTTCGGGCAGCGCACTCGGATGTAATTGAACGCCATCGCGTTGCCGCCACGCCCCCACCTTCTCTTTTGTCACGTGATTTGCTGCTCCCGTAGCACATTTGGGACTTTTTTTCTGTCCCAGAAAGTCCGACATCGACTTCGCACTGTCGTGGCAGCAACTGCCGAGGCTTTCGTATCTAGACGGCGTTGATTCGGAGGCAGATGCCCCTAGGGTCAAGGAGGGGGCAGAAAATGAGGGGATGGGGCAGAGAAGGATCGGAAGCGGTGCAGGTAGCATTCTTCGCTAGACGGTGACGGCGGTTTGGGGGCTCTAATATGTAATCTGGGTGTAAACGTGAGAAGGAAGAAAGAGGGCGAAAGAAATGAGGGAACGCATAGTGGCTCCTTCAGGAGCTGCAAACAACGCGATTGCAAAGATAGCCACGGTGGCGGGAGCTAGGGTGAGTAAGGGGCCTTAGGGGTGAGAGGATCAGCGTCGGAGCATGTACAGCGTCCTCCTTTTCTTTTCTTTTTTTCCTCTTTTGTACACGTTTTGGTACTTTCTGCCCTAATTACTAAGTGCAACGTAGTGACTTGCCGCCAAAGGCAATGGATAAGAAAGTTTCCAGAGCTGTTTGTTGCAGAACCGGCTATTAGGTGGGGTCAAGCATAAACAGGACATCATTGGACATAGTCCTTTGCCCGAGTATAATTCCCCAATGTAGGATCGACCCAAAGCGGCAGGTGTGATAGGCCGACACTTGATGTGGTTAGTAGTCGAGAGCAGGACAACAGGGTGAAAGAGTCTTCTTTTTGGAAGACCCACAAGGAATTGCTGGGAAATATAAAGAACACGCCCATGAAACAGAATCGAGTTATGTGCATGCATGCAAACCCTTCGTTACGCACCATCCGAGAAAGTAGAACGCTGGTATTGGTTACCGCATCAAAACGGTGGACCTGACAGGTTCCAAGATGCCGTCCTTCTCACCCACATTTTGGAACAGCTTTATAAATTTTAGTCACGTAGTTTTTGCTAAAATAAATACGAATGAAAACGCAACGGCGTTCTAAATGACCCACCGAGTGCAAAACTACGCTGAAAATCACGACGAACAAAGGCACGAACATCGAAGAAATGATACCCTTTGTATCGGCGAAGTAAGGGCCGGTGACGTGACCCAAGGGCATATCTGTCTTTACAGACGTTCCTATAAGAAACCAAGGTGCTCGTACTGTTCACACGATATCGAAGAAACGCGTGTAGTTTGACGGGACACGGGCCTCGTCGACCGTTCTCACTACCACGCCCATGGGCGCGAAGTTTCAAACGATGTCGGGTTACCATCGGAGCAGCGCGGGGATGCGTCGATTAGCGGAGGCGCGGACACGGCCCGTTCGGTGGCCAGTTTGCAGTACACGGCGGCACCCAAACGCGGGCACGTAGCTCTAAATGAGCGCCGTTACAAGCACGCGGTGCAACTGCAGGCCAGGCTCTGTGCCTAACGGGGCCACTGGCTCCTCCTGCGTGCGATCATGCCTCGGGCGGGAAGTCGGTGACGCCCCCGAACGCCCTGCGTACGCGAGACCTTTTCCAGCGCTTAGTTCAGCGAAGCTCAAAATGGCCATGTCGGGCTGTCGAGAGCGTGGGCCTGAGTGAAGCTCGTGCTCCGATTTGCGTGCGCCAGTGCGCGTATCTATGACAATTACGCAGTATCTCATGGGGCCGATGTTGGTGGCATCAGCTTCCGAAGTGAGAATTTGAGGCTCCCAAAGAAACTCCCGCCCTGCAACTCTGCGCTACCACAAATGTTAACGTTTAATAATAAAAAAGCCCGTGGTCTCTTGCTAATGCATCAGACCCCCCCCCCCCCCTTTCCCCCCCCCCCTTCCCCATTAGGGGCAACATCAAGCTCTGGTGCACGATGCATGTGGGTGGGATATTGTAAGGGTTCGTTGGGCAGGCATAAGTCTTTATGGAAGATGTAAATCGAGCCATGGGGTCTCTCTTTCGTTTGAGAATCTCTCTTTCGTTTGGAATCGAGGTCATGCCCACAGAATGGGTTCACCAGTGTCCGGAATTTCATAAGGCAGCCATTGCACCTTTTATTATTCCAAAGCTTGGCGTTGTCAGGTCCTCTTTAGATAGAAGTTCGTCATCGTAGCTTGTCCGGCGTCACGCACCCAACCAGAGGCTTCGTAAAGAAAACCGCTTCCCCTGATCGTGATCGAAGCTGGGTCGAAGCCGACGTTAATCCCATTGCTCCACAGATACTTTTTTTTTCTTTTATTAGCTCCACAGAGACACACGTTACCCATTTGCAAAGTGTTGGGGGTGATCTTTGCGCTGCGCCGCTGGCGCGGATGCTGCAGTTGCTTGGCCGCAAATAAGTACATAAGTATATAAACTAACGAAACACACCATGAATTCACTCCCGAATCGATTAAAACTCAATCCAATGTCTCTTCATAGGTCTTTTCAGTGGCTGCGGCGCCCTCTCTTCACTACTTTCGGTATCAACGCCAGGCTGATACTGAAACAAGTCAACAGAGGGCGCCACAGTCCCTCCTGGCGCCTCCGCACTTCCCGACAGCTTTCAAGTTGAGTGGAAGTGCTTTAATTTTTTTTTTCTCCTTAGCTGACACTGACACCCGCCCCGGAAGAGAGGCGAAGAAAGAGCGCGTGCAGTGAGTACTCACGATGCGACTAGATTGCGCGTTGTGCTGCGTCTTGGCGCAGCCCAGGGAGCGCAGCACGGTGAAGGCGGCGGCCAGGTGCTTGAACGCGTCCGTCTCGCAGCCGCCGCCCGCCACGCCGAACAGCTGCCGCAGGAGCACCATCGACGCGTATGTCTTGCCGCTCCCGTTCTCGCCGCTGCATTGGGAGACGGTGAAGGGGCCATGGAGACAGACTAGTGCAAAGTCCATTCATTAGACGTACTGCTCTGTACCCATGACAATGACGCCACATTTATCGCAAACTGCCGGCAAATTATCGAGATAGTAAGGAAAACATATGAGGGAGTTGGCACTAGCCATCCACGTTCCTCAGATTTCACTGTGACGTCATAGAATCGTGTTTGTGCGATCACGCGGACACCGGCAGAAGTGACCGGGCGGTAGTAGTTGGGCCTCTAGTTTCGTTTGGTCAGATCATTTGAATGTGAACACGAAGCTAACGCACTGCTAACTATGTTTTAGTGTTTCCTACTATCGAGTCACTCCTGCCCATATTGCGTCACTGTAGCGGGAAATTTGAAGGTTTTTCGATATTTCTGCTTATTTGGTTGAAGAGATATTTTTCGTGGCGGAAATGGTGCTGAATGAGCTTCCAGAGCCTCTTTGTTTTAAAGCGAACAAATTTCTGTTTTGTCATCATGGGCCCGAAGGATCAAATTCAGTGAAAATTCCCCCGCGCCAAATTTGTTCTGAAAAACAGTAGGCACTTCCGAAACAACTGCAGGACGACTGGTTCAGTGAAATTGCTAATTAGTAGAAAGGTACAGCAGAGCAGAGAACCGACACGGTACGTGGTGGCGACGCCACTGCGCGTGCAAACGAAGTGAAACCGATTCTGCACATGCGCAGGTTCGCCAACCGTGTACCAGGCGCCCTACAGGGAGCGCTTTTCAGCTTTATCTATAACTGTCTCATCAATTACAAGCGTTTACATCATCGCCTTAGCTGGCGAAGCTGCACCTGCAGAGCCGTTGCTAGCAAACCAGCCCTGCGGAGCAGAGACGACAGTCATTTACCTGAGGATGATGGCCTGCGGGTAGCCGGTCTCTGCCTGCTGCCTGGCCGCCTCATGAACTACCTGCAGCAGCTGGGGACATCGCGACGCCGCGTGGGCGCTACGCAGCGTCAGCGGGTTCCCGGTGTCCTGGTACGCGTTCACGGACACCAGAATAGGGCCCACGTTCGTCTGCGCACGCGCCGCAAGCGAAGGGGAAAGAGGGAAAAAGGAAATGAACAACTGATTTATATAATGTATTTAATCAGTAAAGACCATAAAGACGAGAAAGTATTCGCAATAAACAAGGGTGCATGTGGTAGAGGGGTGAGGTGGACAAGATTGTAAGAATGAGATGGTTGGTTGACTTGTCCAGAGAGAGAGGGAGAGAGAGCATTTTAATGAGCTCCGATGTGAGAGTGGAACCCTAGTCCGCGAATCCATGCGTTGCCCTAGCCGTCTTGGCCCGTGTCAATAGGAGAGTCTGGTCCTCCGGTTGACGGCTGGTCAACAGTGTCTCCCACAGCTCAGGAAGGAACGGGTAGAGTGTGGTGGTAGGACTTTGTTGTGAGCGCATTCCACAATTATATGCTGGAGGGTACCTAGTTGTGGACAAAATTTGCATAGCGCGGTGTACTGTGTGGTGAACAATAAATTCATTCAAACCGGGTGCACGCACGCCCCTCCTTGTAATTGTCACAGTGTTATTTCCTGAGTTTTCTGGGGGATGGGTGAGGGCACGGGAATTTTTGTCTGGTGGTCCGGTAAAATCGAGTAATGTTCTTCTGATAGGTGAGAAGTGGCGTAGGAGCTGCGGGGACCTCGGGGGCTCGGTGGGCCAGTTCGCGAGTTGATGGGCGAAGTTGTTGCCCGTTACAGAGGCATGGGCAGGGGTCCATTAGATCGCCATTCGGTGAGATGGACGGAAGTGTTGAAGTTGGTGCCACCCTCCCTGAAAGGAAGCTGCGGCAGGTTGCTCGCGAGTCAGTGATGACGACTCTGCTTGAGCATTGGATGGGGGCTAAGGCGATGGCGAGTTCTTCGCCGTCTCGAGGAGAGGTCGTCCGGGTGGATGCACATGCACATGCAACTAAATGGTTTTTGGATGTTGTTACTACAACCATTGTTTTTTTTTTTTTTTTTTTTTTTTTGTCAGCGTAGCTCGCCGCATCGGTGTAGGACACGTCAGAGCGATCGCCATATAAGTGTTCACGGGCTTGGCTGCTGGCGGTCCTGCACTCGGGATGGAGGTCGGGGTTGGTTATCTTTGGTACGAGTCATACCGAAATATCTTTAGCCACTTGTCTGGCAAAGGAGCCAGGTGGTGTCTTCAGCCATGCATGACGTGTTCGGGATTTTTGTCAAGCTCGCCTGTTCAGAATGCTTTGAGACAACCTGCAGAAGCACGCATCTACCAATTTACCATATAAAAGATGCATGGCTTGCTACCGACTAACTAAAGAGTGGGACTTAATAATGTATCGGTTCGGGCAAGTTGGTACTCTATGATAACCACCACTAACCGCAAAAAAATCTTCTGGAAAAGGATAGACAAACTAGGACAGGCGTTTTTCACGTCGTCCTTTTCGCTAGAATTTTCGGCACTTAGTGGTGGTTATAATGAATACTGAAATTGAGGTCAATACCTCGAGTGAACACACTGCCGATCCCGATAGAATTTTGGATGTTGAAGTGTAACTGTTGACGCAATTTGTGCCACTTTCTTGGTGGTAAGGGCCTCAAAACCGCTCCGGCATGCGGTAACGCGAGAGCAAGACAGGTACATGGGCTTGAAAAGTACATGGACGGGTACATGGTACTTGTACGCACCATAGGCGTCACCGCCTGCCTCATTGTCGCCAA
Source organism: Haemaphysalis longicornis (assembly GCF_048455015.1). NCBI lineage: Eukaryota > Metazoa > Arthropoda > Arachnida > Ixodida > Ixodidae > Haemaphysalis > Haemaphysalis longicornis. Next base: position 160,802,514 of record NW_027526385.1, read on the forward strand.
CTTGAACAAGGTTGCCAAGATTGACAATCACAAGTTTCTTGTCCGAACTGGTGTATCATGTTATCGTACGATTTTCCAAGTTTCATCGTCTTCTCTCTCTCTCCCCCCTCCTCCCCCTCTCTCTCTCTCTCTCTCTCTCTCTCTCTCTCTCTCTCTCTCTCTCTCTCTCTCTCTCTCTCTCTCTCTCTCTCGCCCTCCCCCACTCTCTCTCTCTCTCTCCCGCCCTCCCCCACTCTCTCTCTCTCTCTCTCTTACACACACGCACACAAACCCACGCACCCACCCAGCCACCCCTACACACATACACACACACGCACACGCGCGCACGCACGCACACATACATGCACTCATACACGCACGCACGCACATACAGTTCAAGAGCGAGCCACTACAACGCGTGCACTTATGTCGCGAACCCAAACCGACAGAGCACGCAATAAGCGCCTCAATCTTGCAAGCAGACATGATGCATTACACGCCTCATGCCGTGTCGCAGGTAAGAGATGAGCACTGATTTAACTCGATGCTGCAGTAGTAAACCCCATGGAGGATACCATACTCACAAAGTACTCCCGGCTGAAGAACCGCGCGTGCAGCGTCCTCAGCACGGCGTCCTCCGTCAGTGGACCCGGGAGATGGATCAGGTCACGCACCTCGGCGCACGAGTTGGGGTTGCCCTGGTGCACGGTGCCCGCCCCCGGTGCTGCACCGGGAGACCCGACGGGAACGCCCCCGGAGACAGCTTTACAGGCCGGTCTCTTCGGGGCCCCCACGTCGCCTGCGGGAGGCGTAAGCGGTTGATGTCTCAGTAACGGTCACACATACAGTAAATGGAATCTCGTAATAGCAAAATTATCGGTACAGGAAGCTGTTTTTTTGACAAGCGGAACTTCGCTAAAAGCGGGGACGATTTGCTCTGTACGGGGTGCATAAAACATTTTGAATAAGTAAGCTTTCGAATAAAGCGATTTCCTTGTAAAGAGGGCGTACTGCACATCCGGCAATGCGTCAGGAAAGCCCCGAGCGACAAGAAACTCTACCGCGGAGTAACATTTGCGTGCGTACTGCTTGAATAACGCGTTTCCGTAACGAAATCAGGAAACGAAATATTTTGAAGGCAACTATCGCCGAGTACTGTATCATAATATTCTACAGAGTGTGCAGGGGTAGAGAGCACAGGGAGATACAATTGGAAACACGAGGTGCCAAAACACTGCGAGTTCTCTATACGGAAGAATCAAGATTTTAAAAAGTTGGCCAATATTCACTGACCCCTAATCGCAAGGATAAGCGCCATAGATCTTCATAAAGCCAGCAGATCGGTTTCCGTTCACTCAAGTGTTGATGTCCCTCAAGTATTGATGTTTTGCCTCAGATATGCTTAATGTTTTCGTTTCGCTGAACAATATTTACAAGAGTAAACATTGCCACCGGATGCAATTGTTGAGAAAAGTTTTGCCTATATAAGCGCTTCGTTCAAGCATTCGCGCCGATCAGTGGGCAGGAGCGACATCCTGAGCGTTTGCATTGAGGTCAGTATAGTTTATGAACTCTTTCTGTAACGCTGGATGAACTCTCGGTGAACTTATTTTCTAGTAGCCTGTTGCCCATACCATACAATTGCTGAGCAGTGTGTAGTATGACCATGTTGCATGAAAACTGACTGGATACTTCTGTTTCTAAGGCAGCGCCGTTACCACTAGTCGCTGCGGCCCGACATGTGGGTTATAATGAATCCTCCTTTATCTCCTTGCTGGGTTATGCCCTCTTCATATCGCTGCGACCGAGTTACCACATTTCGGTTATGGTACCTTGGAACTCGTTGTTTCCTGACTGATCGAAACTGTCCTCAGCGCCCTCTGCAGTTCGCTTCCTGTAGAAGTACGGCTGGTTCCGGAGCGGAATGGAGCTGACATTGTAGACGCTGCGAGAGGCAAACTTGTGAGCATGCAACTAACCTGACAAAGAAAAGGCTCGGCCTTACTGCTTATTTACTTGTTTACTACGGACTTGCGCACAACGAACTTGGGGGAACAAAACGCTTGCCCAAGAAACAAAAAGAACGTGCTTGTCCTGATGAGCCCCATACATGGGCTGCGTGAAAACGCTAACATGTGTCCGGTGGATATTGAACACCACATTGAACAACAAGGAACTTTTCTCTAAACTATATATATATTTATATTTATATATATATATAACTACCTCATTCGGAGCTATAAAGCACCTTTAAGTAGCCGAATAGCACTGGCGATAAGGACTGCATTTTTGATGGATATATATATATATATATATATATATATATATATATATATATATATATATATATATATATATATATATATATATATATATATATATATATATATATATATATATATATATATATATATATATATATATATATATATCGGTGACTGCACTTCCAGTCACGACGCCTGCCTGCAATTTCGCCGCGAAACCACCTCATTGCAGGAGGAATAATAAAACAGCGGAGCATTACGGGCAGACAGGTTTGCAGATAACACATTCGCGTGCGGTGCGCTATGCCTGATGGCCGCCCCAAAGACAAAAACGAAAAGGAACAAAGCGAAACGAAAGTTAAAGATGCAGCGAGGCACGGCTTATACTCGCCCACTGTGCACGTTTCAGTGCGCGCGCGCTCTTCAAGCGCATCGTGCAGCATTGCAGCACGATTGCAACCTCAGACGCGCGCCGGCCGCGGAGCTTCGAGGGCAGAGAGGATTAAAGGCCCAAGCGTTACTGCGGCGGTCAACTTCGTCTTCGCAAAAACACAGCCCGTGACCCGCACGCAGGCGCCGCAGGCGTGGACATCCCAATTTCCTCTCCCCACTTCTGCGAACCTTGAAAAAAAAAAATTTGGCGGGTGTTTCGAAAGGAAATTGAGGGACGGCAATCGATTCGATCGCAAGAGCGGCGGAAAGGACGAGAAAGAGCGGGGCATTTCGCTCTGTGAGGTGTTCTTTCGCTGCCCTCTGGTCTGGAGGTCGCGGCCGCAGTACTGCATTGTGTGGCCTTTTGGTGGTGGTACCCTGGGATCACGTTTTCTCTGTGGCTATCCTTCCCTCTCGTGTCTCGTCTCCAGACTTCACGGAGCGTGCGTGCAAGCGTGCCGCTGAGCTGAACGGCGAACTAGCGCTGCAGGATAGCGCAGTGGACGTTAAGGATGAATGGAGCGATGGGAAAAAGAAAGGAAAAAGAATGCGCCGGCACGCAGTCGTCGTCGTCGCCGCCGTGAAAGGAAGTGGCGACGTACAGTTCACGCCTTTTCTCGCTTTCCAGCTGAAAGTGACAAGCCCTGCTAGAAAGCGGAGAAATTGTCAAAGGGAGCTGAACGGAATACAAAAAAAAATGGCAGCATCTCCACTGCGTGGATGATGGCGAGGGTGCGGAGTACGGGGACTCGAAATGACATCCAAGTTGCGCCCCGAGTGACATCCGATTTGCGCCCCGACCGTCATTTGATTTGAGCTGTGAGTTGCACCTTGATTATTCCCTAAATGAAACTGCAACTGACGGCTCAAATCGAATTTCGCTTGATTTTCGCTTGATGGTGATGTGCGCACGGATGAACGCGGACGGACATTGGGAGGTCTTAGGGTACTCCGTACCCCTACAGGCCAGGGAGTAAGCCGTTTGACTGTCGGGTACTACCTCGCGGTCGTATCCCAATGGATAAGACGACTGACACCAACTCTGTCTGGTCTACCAGACACAGGCTCGAGTCCTGCCGGTGCCAGTGTGATTCTTTGCGATTGTAAATGCTATGTGCACGGAGGCAGGCGGACATTGTGTGGTCCTAAGGTACTCAGCACCTAAAAATTACAAAGTTAAAGAAGGCGAGGACAAGGCTTGGGGCTAGGCCACACGACACGGTGGGATTTGGATGTACCGAAACTCACGAAGTAAGGATAGTAGTTTGATATTGCTTGTATTCACTGGCGAGATGAGCATGCAGGCAACCGTGTGAACGTGCCGTCACTCGTTACGTCGGGCTCAGCGGAATGGCGGTACTTGTCCGTGCTAAGCACATGGCTGTGTTGCACGTTAGCAAACTCTACCTCCCCGAACGGCAAGTATTGCCCCGAGTCCAATGTGAGTGCGATTAATAACATCTCGGCACCACCGTTGATAATCGGATTGAGACGGAGCAGACCACGCACGCCGGCGTCTCAGTGTTGCCAAGCGAAGAAATTTAGAGCTAAACTTTTCAACGAATACCACCTATACCAATCGATAAATGAACTTGTCAACTTCGCGGAGGACGAAAAAGAAGCGGTTGATTCAAAGCACAGGAAGGGAAAGGCTTAACGCGTTGCAGTCACGAGTACGTCGAGAGCGCTAGTAGAGAACCTTTACAAGAGCAAGAGGACCGCTATCCTTTAAGGAGAAACAAGTGATGCTAGTTTCTAAAGGCTCAGTTCCTTAAATGAATACCAGACGCAACGAGAAGTTTTCAACGTCTGAATCCCCCTCGCGCACGCATGGTCAACGTCGAGGTCATCTTCCGCGTAGGACGGTAGCCACCATTTGGCCGCCTATCGAAGGTCGAGGT